>NC_088418.1:4343000-4443000 GCF_034236695.1 Oncorhynchus nerka | reverse complement strand
CTGTCCTGTCCTGTCTCTATCACCTGGCAAACTAAAATACATTCTATTACCCTAACCTGTCCTGTCCTGTCCTGTTCTGTCCTGTCCTGTCCTGTCCTGTCCTGTCCTGTCCTGTCTCTATCACATGGCTAACTAAAATAAATTATATTACCCTAACCTGTCCTGTCCTGTCCTGTCTCTATCACCTGGCAAACTAAAATACATTCTATTACCCTAACCTGTCCTGTCCTGTCCTGTCCTGTCCTGTCCTGTCCTGTCCTGTTCTGTCCTGTCCTGTCCTGTCCTGTCCTGTCCTGTCCTGTCTCTATCACCTGGCAAACTAAAATACATTCTATTACCCTAACCTGTCCTGTCCTATCCTGTCTCTATCATCTGGCTAACTAAAATACATTCTATTACCCTAACCTGTCCTGTCCTGTCCTGTCTCTATCACCTGGCTAACTAAAATACATTCTATTACCCTAACCTGTCCTGTCCTGTCCTGTCTCTATCACCTGGCAAACTAAAATACATTATATTATCCTAACCTGTCCTGTCCTGTCCTGTCCTGTCTCTATCACCTGGCTAACTGAAATACATTATATTACCCTAACCTGTCCTGTCCTGTCCTGTCTCTATCACCTGGCAAACTAAAATACATTATATTACCCTAACCTGTCCTGTCCTGTCCTGTCTCTATCACCTGGCTAACTAAAATACATTATATTATCCTAACCTGTCCTGTCCTGTCCTGTCTCTATCACCTGGCTAACTGAAATACATTATATTACCCTAACCTGTCCTGTCCTGTCCTGTCCTGTCTCTATCACCTGGCAAACTAAAATACATTCTATTACCCTAACCTGTCCTGTCCTGTCCTGTCCTGTCTCTATCACCTGGCAAACTAAAATGCATTCTATTACCCTAACCTGTCCTGTCCTGTCCTGTCCTGCCTCTATCACCTGGCAAACTAAAATACATTCTATTACCCTAACCTGTCCTGTCCTGTCTCTATCACCTGGCTAACTAAAATACATTCTATTACCCTAACCTGTCCTGTCCTGTCCTGTCTCTATCGCCTGGCTAACTAAAATACATTCTATTACCCTAACCTGTCCTGTCCTGTCCTGTCTCTATCACCTGGCTAACTAAAATACATTCTATTACCCAAACCTGTCCTGTCCTGTCCTGTCCTGTCCTGTCTCTATCACCTGGCAAACTAAAATACATTCTATTACCCTAACCTGTCCTGTCCTGTCCTGTCTCTATCACCTGGCTAACTAAAATACATTCTATTACCCAAACCTGTCCTGTCCTGTCCTGTCCTGTCCTGTCTCTATCACCTGGCAAACTAAAATACATTCTATTACCCTAACCTGTCCTGTCCTGTCCTGTCTCTATCACCTGGCAAACTAAAATACATTCTATTACCCTAACCTGTCCTGTCCTGTTCTGTCTCTATCACCGGGCTAACTAAAATACATTCTATTACCCTAACCTGTCCTGTCCTGTCTCTATCACCTGGCTAACTAAAATACATTCTATTACCCTAACCTGTCCTGTCCTGTCCTGTCTCTATCGCCTGGCTAACTAAAATACATTCTATTACCCTAACCTGTCCTGTCCTGTCCTGTCTCTATCACCTGGCTAACTAAAATACATTCTATTACCCAAACCTGTCCTGTCCTGTCCTGTCCTGTCCTGTCCTGTCTCTATCACCTGGCAAACTAAAATACATTATATTACCCTAACCTGTCCTGTCCTGTCCTGTCTCTATCACCTGGCAAACTAAAATACATTCTATTACCCTAACCTGTCCTGTCCTGTCCTGTCTCTATCACCTGGCTAACTAAAATACATTCTATTACCCAAACCTGTCCTGTCCTGTCCTGTCCTGTCCTGTCTCTATCACCTGGCAAACTAAAATACATTCTATTACCCTAACCTGTCCTGTCCTGTCCTGTCTCTATCACCTGGCAAACTAAAATACATTCTATTACCCTAACCTGTCCTGTCCTGTTCTGTCTCTATCACCGGGCTAACTAAAATACATTCTATTACCCTAACCTGTCCTGTCCTGTCCTGTCTTGTCTCTATCACCTGGCTAACTAAAATACATTATATTATCCTAACCTGTCCTGTCCTGTCTCTATCACCTGGCTAACTAAAATACATTCTATTACCCTAACCTGTCCTGTCCTGTCCTGTCTCTATCGCCTGGCTAACTAAAATACATTCTATTACCCTAACCTGTCCTGTCCTGTCCTGTCTCTATCGCCTGGCTAACTAAAATACATTCTATTACCCTAACCTGTCCTGTCCTGTCCTGTCTCTATCACCTGGCTAGGCTAACTAAAATACATTCTATTACCCTAACCTGTCCTGTCCTGTCTCTATCACCTGGCTAACTAAAATACATTATATTACCCTAACCTGTCCTGTCCTGTCCTGTCTCTATCACCAGGCTAACTAAAATACATTCTATTACCCTAACCTGTCCTGTCCTGTCCTGTCTCTATCACCTGGCAAACTAAAATACATTATATTACCCTAACCTGTCCTGTCCTGTTCTGTCTCTATCACCGGGCTAACTAAAATACATTCTATTACCCTAACCTGTCCTGTCCTGTCCTGTCTTATCCTGTCCTGTCTCTATCACCTGGCTAACTAAAATACATTCTATTACCCTAACCTGTCCTGTCCTGTCTCTATCACCTGGCTAACTAAAATACATTCTATTACCCTAACCTGTCCTGTCCTGTCCTGTCCTGTCTCTATCACCTGGCTAACTAAAATACATTATATTATCCTAACCTGTCCTGTCTTGTCCTGTCTCTATCACCTGGCTAACTAAAATACATTCTATTACCCTAACCTGTCCTGTCCTGTCCTGTCCTGTCTCTATCACCTGGCTAACTAAAATACCTTATATTATCCTAACCTGTCCTGTCCTGTCTCTATCACCTGGCTAACTAAAATACATTCTATTCCCTAACCTGTCCTGTCCTGTCCTGTTCTGTCCTGTTCTGTCCTGTCTTGTCCTGTTCTGCCTTGTCCTGTCCTGTTCTGTCCTGTCTCTATCACTTGGCTAACTAAAATACATTCTATTATCCTAACCTGTCCTGTCGTGTCCTGTCCTGTCTTGTCCTGTTCTGTCATGTCCTGTTCTGTACTGTCCTGTCCTGTTCTGTCCTGTCCTGTTCTGTCTTGTCCTGTCCTGTCTCTAAAACCTGGCTAACTGTTATACATTATATTATGTCCCTGTCTCTCTCCCTGAAGCCTCCACCACCCAGCTAGACCTGCCCTGTCTCTCTCCCTCCAGCCTCCACCACCCAGCTAGACCTGCCCTGTCTCTCTCCCTCCAGCCTCCACCACCCAGCTAGACCTGCCCTGTCTCTCTCCCTCCAGCCTCCACCACCCAGCTAGACCTGCCCTGTCTCTCTCCCTCCATCCTCTACCACCCAGCTAGACCTGCCTTGTCTCTCTCCCTCCAGCCTCCACCACCCAACTAGACCTGTCCTGTCTCTCTCCCTCCAGCCTCTATGTCCCGTCTAGCTCTGCCCTGTCTCTCTCCCTCCAGCCTCTATGCCCCGTCTAGCTCTGGCCTGTCTCTCTCCCTCCAGCCTCTATGTCCCGTCTAGCTCTGTCCTGTCTCTCTCCCTCCAGCCTCTATGTCCCGTCTAGCTCTGTCCTGTCTCTATCCCTCCAGCCTCTATGTCCCGTCTAGCTCTGGCCTGTCTCTCTCCCTCCAGCCTCTATGTCCCGTCTAGCTCTGTCCTGTCTCTCTCCCTCCAGCCTCTATGTCTCGTCTAGCTCTGTCCTGTCTCTCTCCCTCCAGCCTCTATGTCCCGTCTAGCTCTGTCCTGTCTCTCTCCCTCCAGCCTCTATGTCCCGTCTAGCTCTGTCCTGTCTCTCTCCCTCCAGCCTCTATGTCCCGGCTAGCCCTGCTCATTCCAAATGAGAAGCTAACCATTAAGTGTCCTAAATGACGGCTCTGTCCATTACCGCCTGGTTCATTGTGAATGGGAAGCTAGCTAACTAAAGGCTGTTGCCAATTGCTGTCTATTCCTCTCCATGTCCTAATCCCATCCCGGGGTAGGGTAGGGTAGTATAGGGTACGGTAAGGTAAGTTAGGATAGGATAGGTAAGCTAAGATAAGGTAAGGTAAGGTAAGATAAGATAAGATAAGATAAGGTAAGGTAAGATAGGATAAGGTAAGGTAAGGTAAGCTAAGCTAAACTAAGCTAAGGTAAGGTAAGATAAGATAAGGTAAGGTAAGGTAAGGTAAGCCAAGCTAAGCTAAACTAAGCTAAGGTAAGATAAGATAAGATAAGGTAATGTAAGGTAAGGTAAGGTAAGGTAAGGTACGATAAGATAAGATAAGGTAAGCTAAGCTAAGGTAAGGTAAGGTAAGATACGATAAGATAAGGTAAGCTAAGCTAAGCTAAGGTAAGGTAAGATAAGGTAAGGTAAGGTTAGGTAAGGTAAGGTAAGGTAAGGTAGGGTAGGGTAGGGTATGGTATGGTAGGGTATGTTATGGTATGGTAGGGTATGGTAAGGTATGGTATGGAAGGGTATGGTAAGGTATGGTATGGTATGGTAGGGTATGGTATGGTAGGGTAGGGTAGGGTATGGTAGGGTATGGTATGGTAGGGTAGGGTATGGTATGGTATGGTAGGGTATGGTAGGGTAGGGTATGGTATGGTATGGTAGGGTAGGGTAGGGTAGGGTGGGGTAGGGTATGGTAGGGTATGGTATGGTATGGTAGGGTATGGTAGGGTAGGGTAGGTAGGGTATGGTATGGTAGGGTAGGGTAGGGGGTATAGTAGGGTAGGGTATGGTATGGTAGGGTATGGTAGGGTAGGGTATGGTATGGTATGTAGGGTATGGTATGGTATGGTAGGGTATGGTATGGTAGGGTAGGGTATGGTCCAGGTAGGGTATGGTATGGTAGTAGGGTATGGTATGGTAGGGTATGGTATGGTATGGTAGGGTAGGGTAGGGTATGGTAGGGTATGGAAGGGTAGGGTATGGTATGGTATGGTATGGTATGGTAGGGTATGGTCCTGTAGAGTATGGTAGGGTATGGTAGGGTAGGGTGGTAGGGTATGGTATGGTATGGTAGGGTATGGTAAGGTATGGTATGGTAGGGTATGGTATGGTAGGGTAGGGTAGGCTATGGTAGGGTATGGTAGGGTAGGGTTTATATGGTATGGTAGGGTATGGTAGGGTAGGGTATGGTATGGTATGGTATGGTAGGGTAGGGTAGGGTAGGGTATGGTAGGGTATGGTATGGTATGGTATGGTAGGGTATGGTAGGGTATGGTAAAGGTATGGTAGGGGTATGGTAGGGTATGGTAAGGTATGGTATGGTAGGGTATGGTATGGTAGGGTATGGTATGGTATGGTAGGGTATGGTATGGTATGGTAGGGTATAGTATGGTAGGAGTAGGTATAAGTAAGGTATGGTATGGTAGGGTATGGTATGGTAGGGTATGGTAAGGTATGGTATGGTATGGTATGGTAAGTATGGTAAGGTATGGTAGGGTAGGGTATGGTAAGGTATGGTATGGTATGGTAGGGTATGGTATGGTATGGTAGGGTATGGTATGGTATGGTAGGGTATGGTAGGGTATGGTAAGGTATGGTATGGTATGGTAGGGTAGGGTATGGTATGGTAGGGTAGGGTATGGTATGGTAGGGTAGGGTATGGTATGGTATGGTATGGTAGGGTAGGGTAGGGTATGGTAGGGTATGGTATGGTATGGTATGGTAGGGTATGGTATGGTATGGTAAGGTATGGTATGGTATGGTATGGTAGGGTATGGTATGGTGGGGTATGGTATGGTATGGTATGGTAGGGTAGGGTAGGGTATGGTAGGGGTATGGTATGGTAGGGTAGGGTATGGTATGGTAGGGTAGGGTAGGGTATGGTATGGTAGGGTAGGGTATGGTATGGTATGGTAGGGTATGGTAGGGTAGGGTAGGGTATGGTAGGGTAGGGTATGGTATGGTATGGTAGGGTATGGTAGGGTAGGGTATGGTATGGTATGGTAGGGTAGGGTATGGTATGGTATGGTAGGTAGGGTAGGGTATGGTATGGTAGGGTATGGTATGGTATGGTAGGGTAGGGTAGGGTATGGTATGGTAGGGTAGGGTAGGGTAGGGTATGGTATGGTATGGTATGGTAGGGTAGGGTATGGTATGGTATGGTAGGGTAGGGTATGGTATGGTATGGTAGGGTATGGTATGGTAGGGTAGGGTATGGTATGGTAGGGTATGGTATGGTAGGGTAGGGTATGGTATGGTATGGTAGGGTATGGTATGGTAGGGTAGGGTATGGTATGGTAGGGTATGGTATGGTAGGGTGGGGTATGGTATGGTATGGTAGGGTATGGTATGGTATGGTAGGCCAGGCTTGGCATCCATCACAATGGGGATGATTCATTAATTAATTAAGATAAGGTAAGGTAGGATATGGTATGGTATGGTATGGTAGGGTAGGGTATGGTATGGTATGGTAGGGTAAGGTAGGATATGGTAGGGTATGGTATGGTATGGTAGGGTAGGGTATGGTATGGTATGGTATGGTAGGGTAAGGTAGGATATGGTATGGTATGGTAGGGTATGGTATGGTAAGGTAGGATATGGTATGGTAGGGTATGGTATGGTATGGTATGGTAGGGTATGGTATGGTATGGTATGGTAGGGTAGGTATGGTATGGTAGGGTATGGTATGGTATGGTAGGGTATGGTAGGGTATGGTAAGGTATGGTATGGTATGGTAGGGTAGGGTATGGTATGGTAGGGTAGGGTATATGGTATGGTAGGGTAGGGTATGGTATGGTATGGTATGGTAGGGTAGGGTAGGGTATGGTAGGGTATGGTATGGTATGGTATGGTAGGGTATGGTATGGTATGGTAGGTATGGTATGGTATGGTATGGTAGGGTATGGTATGGTGGGGTATGGTATGGTATGGTATGGTAGGAGTAGGGTAGGGTATGGTAGGGTATGGTATGGTAGGGTAGGGTATGGTATGGTAGGGTAGGGTAGGGTATGGTATGGTAGGGTAGGGTATGGTATGGTATGGTATGGTATGGTATGGTATGGTAGGGTAGGTATGGTAGGGTAGGTATGGTATGGTATGGTAGGGTATGGTAGGGTAGGGTATGGTATGGTATGGTAGGGTAGGGTATGGTATGGTATGGTAGGGTAGGGTAGGGTATGGTATGGTAGGGTATGGTATGGTATGGTAGGGTAGGGTAGGGTATGGTATGGTAGGGTAGGGTAGGGTAGGGTATGGTATGGTATGGTATGGTAGGGTAGGGTAGGGTATGGTATGGTAGGGTAGGGTATGGTATGGTATGGTAGGGTATGGTATGGTAGGGTAGGGTATGGTATGGTAGGGTATGGTATGGTAGGGTAGGGTATGGTATGGTATGGTAGGGTATGGTATGGTAGGGTAGGGTATGGTATGGTAGGGTATGGTATGGTAGGGTGGGGTATGGTATGGTATGGTAGGGTATGGTATGGTATGGTAGGCCAGGCTTGGCATCCCATCACAATGGGGATGATTCATTAATTAATTAAGATAAGGTAAGGTAGGATATGGTATGGTATGGTATGGTAGGGTAGGGTATGGTATGGTATGGTAGGGTAAGGTAGGATATGGTAGGGTATGGTATGGTATGGTATGGTAGGGTAGGGTATGGTATGGTATGGTATGGTAGGGTAAGGTAGGATATGGTATGGTATGGTAGGGTATGGTATGGTAAGGTAGGATATGGTATGGTAGGGTATGGTATGGTATGGTATGGTATGGTAGGGTATGGTATGGTATGGTATGGTAGGGTAAGGTAGGATATGGTATGGTATGGTAGGGTATGGTATGGTAAGGTAGGATATGGTATGGTAGGGTATGGTATGGTATGGTAGGGTATGGTATGGTATGGTAGGGTATGGTATGGTAAGGTAGGATATGGTATGATGATGATTCATTAATTAAGATAAGGTAAGGTAGGATATGGTATGGTAGGGTATGGTATGGTATGGTAGGGTATGGTATGGTATGGTAGGATATGGTATGGTATGGTATGGTATGGTAGGATATGGTATGGTATGGTAAGGTAGGGTAGGGTATGGTATGGTATGGTAGGGTAGGGTATGGTATGGTATGGTATGGTATGGTAGGGTATGGTATGGTAGGGTATGGTATGGTAGGATATGGTATGGTATGGTATGGTATGGTATGGTAGGGTAGGATATGGTATGGTATGGTATGGTAGGGTATGGTAGGGTATGGTAGTAGGTATGGTAGGGTAGGATATGGTATGGTATGGTATGGTAGGGTATGGTAGGGTATGGTATGGTATGGTAGGGTAGGATATGGTATGGTAGGGTAGGATATGGTATGGTAGGGTATGGTAGGGTAGGGTAGGATATGGTATGGTAGGGTATGGTAGGGTATGGTATGGTATGGTAGGGTAGGGTATGGTAGGGTATGGTAGGGTAGGGTATGGTAGGGTATGGTATGGTAGGGTAGGTATGGTATGGTAGGGTATGGTAGGGTAGGGTAGGGTATGGTATGGTAGGGTATGGTAGGGTAGGGTATGGTATGGTATGGTAGGGTATGGTATGGTAGGGTATGGTATGGTATGGTATGGTAGGGTATGGTATGGTATGGTATGGTATGGTATGGTATGGTAGGGTATGGTAGGGTATGGTATGGTATGGTAGGTATGGTATGGTAGGGTATGGTAGGGTATGGTATGGTATGGTAGGGTATGGTATGGTATGGTATGGTATAGTAGGGTATGGTATGGTATGGTAGGGTAGGATATGGTATGGTAGGGTAGGATATGGTATGGTAGGGTATGGTAGGGTAGGGTAGGATATGGTATGGTAGGGTATGGTAGGGTATGGTATGGTATGGTAGGGTAGGGTATGGTAGGGTATGGTAGGGTAGGGTATGGTAGGGTATGGTATGGTAGGGTAAGGTATGGTATGGTAGGGTATGGTAGGGTAGGGTAGGGTATGGTATGGTAGGGTATGGTAGGGTAGGGTAGGGTATGGTATGGTAGGGTATGGTATGGTAGGGTATGGTATGGTATGGTAGGGTATGGTATGGTATGGTATGGTAGGGTATGGTATGGTAGGGTATGGTAGGGTATGGTATGGTATGGTAGGGTATGGTATGGTAGGTATGGTAGGGTATGGTATGGTATGGTAGGGTATGGTATGGTATGGTATGGTATGGTAGGGTATGGTATGGTATGGTAGGGTATGGTATGGTATGGTGTATGGTAGGGTATGGTATGGTGGGGTATGGTATGGTATGGTATGGTATGGTATGGTAGGGTAGGGTAGGGTATGGTAGGGTATGGTATGGTAGGGTAGGGTATGGTATGGTAGGGTAGGGTAGGGTATGGTATGGTAGGGTAGGGTATGGTATGGTATGGTATGGTAGGGTAGGGTATGGTATGGTAGGGTAGGGTAGGGTATGGTATGGTATGGTATGGTATGGTAGGGTAGGGTATGGTATGGTATGGTAGGGTATGGTATGGTATGGTAGGGTAGGGTAGGGTATGGTATGGTAGGGTATGGTATGGTATGGTAGGAGTAGGGTAGGTATGGTATGGTAGGGTAGGGTAGGGTAGGGTATGGTATGGTATGGTATGGTAGGGTAGGGTATGGTATGGTAGGGTAGGGTATAGTATGGTATGGTAGGGTATGGTATGGTAGGGTAGGGTAGGGTATGGTATGGTAGGGTATGGTATGGTAGGGTAGGGTATGGTATGGTATGGTAGGGTATGGTATGGTAGGGTAGGGTATGGTATGGTAGGGTATGGTATGGTAGGGTAGGGTAGGGTATGGTATGGTAGGGTATGTTATGGTATGGTAGGGTATGGTAAGGTATGGTATGGAAGGGTATGGTAAGGTATGGTATGGTATGGTAGGGTATGGTATGGTAGGGTAGGGTAGGGTATGGTAGGGTATGGTATGGTAGGGTAGGGTATGGTATGGTATGGTAGGGTATGGTAGGGTAGGGTATGGTATGGTATGGTAGGAGTAGGGTAGGGTAGGGTAGGGTATGGTAGGGTATGGTATGGAATGGTAGGGTATGGTAGGGTATGGTAAGGTATGGTAGGGTATGGTAAGGTAGGGTATGGTAGGGTATGGTAGGGTATGGTAGGGTATGGTATGGTAGGGTAGGGTATGGTATGGTATGGTATGGTATGGTAGGGTAGGGTAGGGTATGGTAGGGTATGGAAGGGTAGGGTATGGTATGGTATGGTATGGTATGGTAGGGTAGGGTATGGTAGGGTAGAGTATGGTAGGGTATGGTAGGGTAGGGTAGGGTAGGGTATGGTATGGTATGGTAGGGTATGGTAAGGTATGGTATGGTAGGGTATGGTATGGTAGGGTAGGGTAGGGTATGGTAGGGTATGGTAGGGTAGGGTTTGGTATGGTATGGTAGGGTATGGTAGGGTAGGGTATGGTATGGTATGGTAGGGTAGGGTAGGGTAGGGTATGGTAGGGTATGGTATGGTATGGTAGGGTATGGTAGGGTATAGTAAGGTATGGTAGGGTATGGTAGGGTATAGTAAGGTATAGTATGGTAGGGTATGGTATGGTAGGGTAGGGTATGGTATGGTATGGTAGGGTATGGTATGGTATGGTAGGGTAGGGTATGGTATGGTAGGGTAGGGTATGGTAAGGTATGGTATGGTAGGGTATGGTATGGTAGGGTATGGTAAGGTATGGTATGGTATGGTATGGTAGGGTATGGTAAGGTATGGTAGGGTAGGGTATGGTATGGTAGGGTATGGTATGGTATGGTAGGGTATGGTATGGTATGGTAGGGTAGGGTATTGTATGGTAGGGTATGGTAGGGTATGGTAGGTATGGTATGGTAGGGTAGGGTAGGGTAGGGTATGGTAGGGTATGGTATGGAATGGTAGGGTATGGTAGGGTATGGTAGGTATGGTAGGGTATGGTAAGGTAGGGTATGGTAGGGTATGGTAGGGTATGGTAGGGTATGGTATGGTAGGGTAGGGTATGGTATGGTATGGTATGGTATGGTAGGGTAGGGTAGGGTATGGTAGGGTATGGAAGGGTAGGGTATGGTATGGTATGGTATGGTATGGTAGGGTAGGTATGGTAGGGTAGAGAGTATGGTAGGGTATGGTAGGGTAGGAGTAGGGTAGGGTATGGTATGGTAAGGTAGGGTATGGTAAGGTATGGTATGGTAGGGTATGGTATGGTAGGGTAGGGTAGGGTATGGTAGGGTATGGTAGGGTAGGGTTTGGTATGGTATGGTAGGGTATGGTAGGGTAGGGTATGGTATGGTATGGTAGGGTAGGGTAGGGTAGGGTATGGTAGGGTATGGTATGGTATGGTAGGGTATGGTAGGGTATGGTAAGGTATGGTAGGGTATGGTAGGGTATGGTAAGGTATGGTATGGTAGGGTATGGTATGGTATGGTAGGGTAGGGTATGGTATGGTAGGGTAGGGTATGGTAAGGTATGGTATGGTAGGGTATGGTATGGTAGGGTATGGTAAGGTATGGTATGGTATGGTATGGTAGGGTATGGTAAGGTATGGTAGGGTAGGGTATGGTATGGTAGGGTATGGTATGGTATGGTAGGGTATGGTATGGTATGGTAGGGTATGGTATTGTATGGTAGGGTATGGTAGGGTATGGTAAGGTATGGTATGGTATGGTAGGGTAGGGTATGGTATGGTAGGGTAGGGTATGGTATGGTAGGGTAGGGTATGGTATGGTATGGTATGGTATGGTAGGGTAGGGTAGGGTATGGTAGGGTATGGTATGGTATGGTAGGGTATGGTATGGTATGGTAGGGTATGGTATGGTATGGTAGGATATGGTATGGTATGGTATGGTATGGTAGGATATGGTATGGTATGGTAAGGTAGGGTAGGGTATGGTATGGTAGGGTAGGGTATGGTATGGTATGGTATGGTAGGGTAGGGTATGGTATGGTAGGGTATGGTATGGTAGGATATGGTATGGTATGGTATGGTATGGTATGGTAGGGTAGGATATGGTATGGTATGGTATGGTATGGTAGGATATGGTATGGTATGGTAAGGTAGGGTAGGGTATGGTATGGTATGGTAGGGTAGGGTATGGTATGGTATGGTATGGTATGGTAGGGTATGGTATGGTAGGGTATGGTATGGTAGGATATGGTATGGTATGGTATGGTATGGTAGGGTAGGATATGGTATGGTATGGTATGGTAGGGTATGGTAGGGTATGGTAGGGTATGGTAGGGTAGGATATGGTATGGTATGGTATGGTAGGGTATGGTAGGGTATGGTATGGTATGGTAGGGTAGGATATGGTATGGTAGGGTAGGATATGGTATGGTAGGGTATGGTAGGGTAGGGTAGGATATGGTATGGTAGGGTATGGTAGCGTATGGTATGGTATGGTAGGAGTAGGGTATGGTAGGGTATGGTAGGGTAGGGTATGGTAGGGTATGGTATGGTAGGGTAAGGTATGGTATGGTAGGGTATGGTAGGGTATGGTAGGGTAGGGTATGGTATGGTATGGTAGGGTATGGTAGGGTAGGGTATGGTATGGTATGGTAGGGTATGGTATGGTAGGGTATGGTAGGGTATGGTATGGTATGGTAGGGTATGGTATGGTATGGTAGGGTATGGTATGGTAGGGTATGGTAGGGTATGGTATGGTATGGTAGGGTATGGTATGGTAGGGTATGGTAGGGTATGGTATGGTAGGGTATGGTATGGTATGGTATGGTAGGGTATGGTATGGTATGGTATGGTAGGGTATGGTATGGTATGGTAGGGTATGGTATGGTATGGTATGGTAGGGTATGGTATGGTGGGGTATGGTATGGTATGGTATGGTATGGTATAGTAGGGTAGGGTATGGTAGGGTATGGTATGGTAGGGTATGGTATGGTATAGTAGGAGTAGTAGGGTATGGTATGGTAGGGTAGGGTATGGTATGGTATGGTATGGTAGGGTAGGGTATGGTATGGTAGGAGGGTAGGGTAGGGTATGGTATGGTATGGTAGGGGTATGGTAGGGTAGGGTATGGTATGGTAGGGTAGGGTATGGTATGGTATGGTAGGGTAGGGTAGGGTATGGTATGGTAGGGTATGGTATGGTATGGTAGGGTAGGGTAGGGTATGGTAGAATTAGGGTAGGGTAGGGTATGGTATGGTATGGTATGGTATGGTAGAAGTAGGGTAGGGTATGGTATGGTAGGGTAGGGTATGGTATGGTATGGTAGGGTATGGTATGGTAGGGTAGGGTATGGTATGGTATGGTAGGGTATGGTATGGTAGGGTATGGTATGGTAGGGTATGGTATGGTAGGAGTAGGGTATGGTATGGTATGGTAGGGTATGGTAGGGTAGGGTATGGTATGGTATGGTAGGGTAGGGTAGGGTAGGGTAGGGTAGGGTATGGTAGGTTATGGTATGGTATGGTAGGGTATGGTAGGGTATGGTAAGGTATGGTAGGGTATGGTAGGTAGGGTATGGTAGGGTATGGTAGGGTATGGTAGGGTATGGTATGGTAGGGTAGGGTATGGTATGGTATGGTAGGGTATGGTATGGTAGGGTAGGGTATGAGGTATGGTAGGGTATGGTATGGTAGGGTATGGTATGGTAGGGTATGGTATGGTATGGTATGGTAGAAGTAGGGTAGGGTATGGTAGGGTATGGAAGGGTAGGGTATGGTATGGTATGGTATGGTAGGGTAGGGTATGGTAGGGTGAGTATGGTAGGGTATGGTAGGGTAGGGTAGGGTAGGGTATGGTATGGTATGGTAAGGGTATGGTAAGGTATGGTATGTAGGGTATGGTATGGTAGGGTAGGGTAGGGTATGGTAGGTATGGTAGGGTAGGGTTTGGTATGGTATGGTAGGGTATGGTAGTGGGTAGGGTATGGTATGGTAGGGTAGGGTAGGAGGTAGGGTATGGTAGGGTATGGTATGGTATGGTAGGGTATGGTAGGGTATGGTAAGGTATGGTAGGGTATGGTAGGGTATAGTAAGGTATGGTATGGTAGGGTATGGTATGGTAGGGTGGGTATGGTATGGTAGGGTAGGGTATGGTATGGTATGGTAGGGTAGGGTAGGGTATGGTATGGTAGGGTATGGTATGGGTATGGTAGGGTAGGGTAGGGTATGGTATGGTAGGGTAGGGTAGGGTAGGGTATGGTATGGTATGGTATGGTAGGGTAGGGTATGGTATGGTAGGGTAGGGTATGGTATGGTATGGTAGGGTATGGTATGGTAGGAGTAGGGTAGGGTATGGTATGGTAGGGTATGGTATGGTAGGGTAGGGTATGGTATGGTATGGTAGGGTATGGTATGGTAGGGTAGGGTATGGTATGGTAGGGGTATGGTATGGTAGGGTAGGAGTAGGGTATGGTATGGTAGGGTATGTTATGGTATGGTAGGGTATGGAGGTATGGTATGGAAGGGTATGGTAAGGTATGGTATGGTATGGTAGGGTATGGTATGGTAGGGTAGGGTAGGGTATGGTAGGGTATGGTATGGTAGGGTAGGGTATGGTATGGTATGGTAGGGTATGGTAGGTAGGGTATGGTATGGTATGGTAGGGTAGGGTAGGGTAGGGTAGGGTATGGTAGGGTATGGTATGGAATGGTAGGGTATGGTAGGGTATGGTAAGGTATGGTAGGGTATGGTAAGGTAGGGTATGGTAGGGTATGGTAGGGTATGGTAGGGTATGGTATGGTAGGGTAGGGTATGGTATGGTATGGTATGGTATGGTAGGGTTAGGGTAGGTATGGTAGGGTATGGAAGGGTAGGGTATGGTATGGTATGGTATGGTATGGTAGGGTAGGGTATGGTAGGGTAGAGTATGGTAGGGTATGGTAGGGTAGGTAGGGTAGGGTATGGTATGGTATGGTAGGGTATGGTAAGGTATGGTATGGTATGGTATGGTATGGTATGGTATGGTAGGGTAGGATATGGTATGGTATGGTATGGTAGGGTATGGTAGGGTAGGGTATGGTATGGTAGGGTAGGGTATGGTATGGTAGGGTAGGGTATGGTATGGTATGGTATGGTATGGTAGGGTAGGGTAGGGTATGGTAGGGTATGGTATGGTATGGTAGGGTATGGTATGGTATGGTAGGGTATGGTATGGTATGGTAGGATATGGTATGGTATGGTATGGTATGGTAGGATATGGTATGGTATGGTAAGGTAGGGTAGGGTATGGTATGGTAGGGTAGGGTATGGTATGGTATGGTATGGTAGGGTAGGGTATGGTATGGTAGGGTATGGTATGGTAGGATATGGTATGGTATGGTATGGTATGGTATGGTAGGGTAGGATATGGTATGGTATGGTATGGTATGGTAGGATATGGTATGGTATGGTAAGGTAGGGTAGGTATGGTATGGTATGGTAGGGTAGGGTATGGTATGGTATGGTATGGTATGGTAGGGTATGGTATGGTAGGGTATGGTATGGTAGGATATGGTATGGTATGGTATGGTATGGTATGGTATGGTAGGGTGGATATGGTATGGTATGGTATGGTAGGGTATGGTAGGGTATGGTAGGGTATGGTAGGGTAGGATATGGTATGGTATGGTATGGTAGGGTATGGTAGGGTATGGTATGGTATGGTAGGGTAGGATATGGTATGGTAGGGTAGGATATGGTATGGTAGGGTATGGTAGGGTAGGGTGGGATATGGTATGGTAGGGTATGGTAGCGTATGGTATGGTATGGTAGGGTAGGGTATGGTAGGGTATGGTAGGGTAGGGTATGGTAGGGTATGGTATGGTAGGGTAAGGTATGGTATGGTAGGGTATGGTAGGGTATGGTAGGAGTAGGGTATGGTATGGTATGGTAGGGTATGGTATGGTAGGGTATGGTATGGTATGGTAGGGTATGGTATGGTAGGGTATGGTAGGGTATGGTATGGTATGGTAGGGTATGGTATGGTATGGTAGGGTATGGTATGGTAGGGTATGGTAGGGTATGGTATGGTATGGTAGGGTATGGTATGGTAGGGTATGGTAGGGTATGGTATGGTAGGGTATGGTATGGTATGGTGGTAGGGTATGGTATGGTATGGTATGGTAGGGTATGGTATGGTATGGTAGGGTATGGTATAGTATGGGTATGGTAGTATGGTATGGTGGGTATGAGTATGGTATGGTATGGTATGGTATGGTAGGGTAGGGTATGGTAGGGTATGGTATAGGTAGGGTAGGGTATGGTATGGTAGGGTAGGGTAGGGTATGGTATGGTAGGGTAGGGTATGGTATGGTATGGTATGGTAGGGTAGGGTATGGTATGGTAGGGTAGGGTAAGGTATGGGTATGGGTATGGTAGGGTATGGTGGGTAGGGTATGGTAGGGGTAGGGTAGGGTATGGTATGGTATGGTAGGGTAGGGTAGGGTATGGTATGGTAGGGTATGGTATGGTATGGTAGGGTATGGTAGGGTATGGTAGGGTAGGGTAGGGTAGGGTATGGTATGGTATGGTATGGGTATGGTAGGGTAGGGTAGTGTGGGTATGGTAGGGTAGGGTATGGTATGGTATGGTAGAGGTATGGGTATGGTAGGGTAGGGTATGGTATGGTATGGTAGGGTATGGTATGGTAGGGTATGGGTATGGTAGGGTATGGTATGGTAGGGTAGGGTATGGTATGGTATGGTAGGGTATGGTAGGGTAGGGTGGTATGGTATGGTAGGGTAGGGTAGGGTATGGTAGGGTAGGGGTATGGTAGGTTATGGTATGGTATGGTATGGTATGGTATGGTATGGTAAGGTATGGTAGAGTGGTATGGTAAGGTAGGGTATGGTAGGGTATGGTAAGGGTATGGTAGGGTATGGTATGGTAGGGTAGGGTATGGTATGGTAGGGTAGGGTATGGTATGGTAGGGTAGGGTATGGTATGGTAGGGTATGGTATGGTAGGGTATGGTATGAGTAGGGTATGGTATGGTATGGTATGGTAGGGTAGGGTATGGTAGGGTATGGAAGGGTAGGGTATGGTATGGTATGGTATGGTAGGGTAGGGTATGGTAGGGTTATGGGTAGTATGGTATGGTAGGATGGGGTAGAGGTATGGTATGGTATGGTAGAGATTATGGTAAGGTATGGTAGGGTAGGGTATGGTATGGTAGGGTAGGAGTAGGGTATGGTAGAGATTATGGTAGGTAGGGTTGGTATGGTATGGTAGGTATGGTAGGGTAGGGTATGGTATGGTATGGTAGGGTAGGGTAGGGTAGGGTATGGTAGGGTATGGTATGGTATGGTAGGGTATGGTAGGGTATAGTAAAGGTATGGTAGGGTATGGTAGGGTATGGTAAGGTATGGTATGGTAGGGTATGGTATGGTAGGGTAGGGTATGGTATGGTAGGGTATGGTATGGTATGGTAGGGTAGGGTAGGGTATGGTATGGTAGGGTATGGTATGGTATGGTAGGGTAGGGTAGGGTATGGTATGGTAGGGTAGGGTAGGGTAGGGTATGGTATGGTATGGTATGGAGGGTAGGGTATGGTATGGTAGGAGTAGGGTATGGTATGGTATGGTAGGGTATGGTATGGTAGGGTAGGGTAGGGTATGGTATGGTAGGGTATGGTATGGTAGGGTAGGGTATGGTATGGTATGGTAGGGTATGGTATGGTAGGGTAGGAGTATGGTATGGTAAGGTATGGTATGGTAGGTATGGTAGGGTATGGTATGGTAGGATTATGTTATGGTATGGTAGGGTATGGTAAAAGGTATGGTATGGAAAGGGTATGAAGTAAGGTATGGTATGGTATGGTGGGGTATGGTATGGTAGGGTAGGGTAGGGTATGGTAGGGTATGGTATGGTAGGGTAGGGTATGGTATGGTATGGTAAGGTATGGTAGGGTAGGGTATGGTATGGTATGGTAGGGTAGGGTAGGGTAGGGTAGGGTATGGTAGGGTATGGTATGGAATGGTAGGGTATGGTAGGGTAGTAAGGTATGGTGGGGTATAGTAGGTAAGGGTATGGTAGGGTATGGTGAAGTATGGTAGGGTATGGTATGGTAGGGGTAGGGTATGGTATGGTATGGTATGGTATGGTAGGGTAGGGAATTAGGGTATGGTAGGGTATGGAAGGGTAGGGTATGGTATGGTATGGTATGGTATGGTAGGTAGGGTATGGTAGGGTAGAGTATGGTAGGGTATGGTAGGAGTAGGGTAGGGTATGGTATGGTATAGTATGGTAGGGTATGGTAGGTATGGTATGGTAGGGTATGGTATGGTAGGGTAGGGTAGGGTATGGTAGGGTATGGTAGGGTAGGGTTGGTATGGTATGGTAGGAGTATGGTAGGGTAGGGTATGGTATGGTATGGTAGGGTATAGGGTAGGGTATGGTAGGGTATGGTATGGTATGGTAGGGTATGGTAGGGGTATGGTAAGGTATGGTAGGGTATGGTAGGAGTATGGTAAGGTATGGGTATGGGTATGGTATGGTAGTAGGGTAGGGTATGGTATGGTATGGTAGGGTATGGTATGGTATGGTAGGGTAGGGTATGGTATGGTAGTAGGGTATAGTGGTATGGTAGGGTATGGTATGGTAGGTATGGTGGGGTATGGTATGGTATGGTATGGTAGGGTATGGTAAGTATGGTAGGAGTAGGGTATGGTATGGTAGGGTATGGTATGGTATGGTAGGGTATGGTATGGTATAGTAGGGTAGGGTATGGTATGGTAAGTATGGTAGGGTATGGTAAGGTATGGTATGGTAGGTGGGGTGAGGGTGTAGGGTATGGTAGGGTAGGGTATGGAATGGTAGGGTATGGTAGGGTATGGTAAGGTATGAGTAGGAATTATGGTAAGGTAGGGTATGGTAGGGTATGGTAGGGTATGGTAGGGTATGGTATGAGTATGGTAGGGTATGGTATGGTATGGTATGGTATGGTAGGGTAGGGTAGGGTATGGTAGGGTATGGTGGGGATATGGTATGGTATGGTATGGTATGGTAGGGGAGGGTATGGTAGGGTAGAGTATGGTAGGGTATGGTAGGAGTAGGGTAGGTAGGGTATGGTATGGTATGGTAGGGTATGGTAGGGTATGGGTATGGTAGGGTATGGTATGGTAGGGTAGGAGTATGGGTATGGTAGGGTATGGTAGGGGGTTTGGTATGGTATGGTATGGTATGGAATGGTAGTATGGTATGGTATGGTAGGGTAGGGTAGTAGGGTATGGTGGGGTATGGTATAGTATGGTAGGGTATGGTAGGGTATGGTAAGGTATGGTAGGAGTATGGTATGGTAGTGGTATGGTATGGTATGGTATGGTATGGTATGGTAGGGTAGGGTATGGTATGGTATGGTATGGTAGGGTAAGGTATGGTATGGTAGGGTATAGTATGGTAGGGTATGGTAAGGTATGGTATAGGGTATGGTATGGTAGGGTATGGTAAGGTATGGTAGGGTAGGAGTATGGTATGGTAGGGTATGGTATGGTATGGTAGGGTATGGTATGGTATGGTAGGGTATGGTATTGTATGGTAGGGTATGGTAGGGTATGGTAAGGTATGGTATGGTATGGTAGGAGTAGGGTATGGTATGGTAGGGTAGGGTATGGTATGGTAGGAGTGGGTATGGTATGGTATGGTATGGTATGGTAGGGTAGGGTAGGGTATGGTAGGGTATGGTATGGTATGGTAGGGTATGGTATGGTATGGTAGGGTATGGTATGGTATAGTAGGATATGGTATGGTATGGTATGGTATGGTAGGATATGGTATGGTATGGTAAAGGTAGGGTAGGGTATGGTATGGTAGGGTAGGGTATGGTATGGTATGGTATGGTAGGGTAGGGTATGGTATGGTAGGGTATGGTATGGTAGGATATGGTATGGTATGGTATGGTATGGTATGGTAGGGTAGGATATGGTATGGTATGGTATGGTATGGTAGGATATGGTATGGTATGGTAAGGTAGGGTAGGGTATGGTATGGTATGGTAGGGTAGGGTATGGTATGGTATGGTATGGTATGGTAGGGTATGGTATGGTAGGGTATGGTATGGTAGGATATGGTATGGTATGGTATGGTATGGTATGGTATGGTAGGGTAGGATATGGTATGGTATGGTATGGTAGGGTATGGTAGGGTATGGTAGGGTATGGTAAGGGGATGATGTATGGTATGGTATGGTATGGTAGGGTATGGTAGGGTATGGTATGGTATGGTAAGGTAGGATATGGTATGGTAGGGTAGGATATGGTATGGTAGGGTATGGTAGGGTAGGGTGGGATATGGTATGGTAGGGTATGGTAGGCGTATGGTATGGTATGGTAGGGTAGGGTATGGTAGGGTATGGTAGGAATTAGGGTATGGTAGGGTATGGTATGGTAGGGTAAGGTATGGTATGGTAGGGTATGGTAGGGTATGGTAGGGTAGGGTAGTATGGTATGGTAGGGTATGGTAGGGTAGGGTATGGTATGGTATGGTAGGGTATGGTATGGTAGGGTATGGTAGGGTATGGTATGGTATGGTAGGGTATGGTATGGTATAGTAGGGTATGGTAGTAGGGTATGGTAGGGTATGGTATGGTATGGTAGGGTATGGTATGGTATGGTATGGTATGGTATGGTATGGTATGGTATGGTATGGTATGGTATGGTATGGTATGGGGTATGGTATGGTATGGTATGGTAGGGTATGGTATGGTATGGTAGGAGTATGGTATGGTATGGTATGGTAAGGTATGGTATGGTATGGTGGGGTATGGTATGGTATGGTATGGTATGGTATGGTAGGGTAGAGATTATGGTAGGGTATGGTATGGTAGGGTAGGGTATGGTATGGTAGGGTAGGGTAGGGTATGGTATGGTAGGGTAGGGGTATGGTATGGTATGGTATGGTAGGGTAGGGGTATGGTATGGTAGGGTAGGGTATGGGTATGGTATGGTATGGTAGGGTATGGTAGGGTAGGGTATGGTATGGTAGGGTAGGGTATGGTATGGTATGGTATGGTAGGGTAGGGTATGGTATGGTAGGGTATGGTATGGTATGGTAGGGTAGGGTAGGGTATGGTAGGGTAGGGTGGGTAGGGTATGGTATGGTATGGTATGGTATGGTAGGGTAGGGTAGTATGGTATGGTAGGAGTAGGTATGGTATGGTATGGTATGGTAGGGTAGGGTATGGTATGGTATGGTAGGGTAGGGTATGGTATGGTAGGGTATGGTATGGTAGGGGTATGGTATGGTAATTAGGGTATGGTATAGTATGGTAGGGTATGGTAGGGTGGGTATATGGTATGGTGGGGTATATGGTATAGGGTAGGGTATGGTATGGTATGGTATGGTATATGGTAAGGTATGGTAGGGTATAGTAAGGTATGGTATGGTATGGTAGGTAGTATGGTAGGTATATGGTAGAAGGGTAGGGTATGGTATGGTATGGTAGGGTATGGTAGGGTATAGTATGGTATGGTAGGGTATGGTATGGTAGGGTATGGTATGGTAGGGTATGGTATGGTATGGTATGGTAGGTAGGGTATGGTATGGTAGGGTATGGTATAGGGTATGGTATGGTATGGTATGGTAGGGTATGGTATGGTAGGGTAGAGTATGGTAGGGTATGGTAGGGTAGGGTAGGGTAGGGTATGGTATGGTATGGTAGGGTATGGTAAGGTATGGTATGGTAGGGTATGGTATGGTAGGAGTAGGGTAAAGGGTATGGTAGGGTATGGTAGGGTAGGGTTTGGTATGGTATGGTAGTATGGTAGGGTAGGGTATGGTATGGTATGGTAGGGTAGGGTAGGGTAGGGTATGGTAGGGTATGGTATGGTATGGTAGGAGTATGGTAGGGTATGGTAAGGTATAGTAGGGTATGGTAGGGTATGGTAGGTATGGTATGGTATGGTAGGGTATGGTATGGTGGTAGTATGGTATGGTATGGTATGGTAGGGTATGGTATGGTATGGTAGGGTAGGGTATGGTATGGTAGGGTAGGGTATGGTAGGGGTATGGTATGGTAGGGTAGGGTATGGTAGGGTATGGTATGGTATGGTATGGTAGGGTATGGTAGGAGTATGGTAAGGTATGGTAGGGTATGGTAGGGTATGGTATAGTATGGTATGGTAGGGTATGGTATAGTAGGAGGGTATGGTATGGTATGGTATGGTAGGGTAGGGTATGGTATGGTATGGTAGGGTAGGGTATGGTATGGTAGGGTATGGTATGGTAGGGTATAGTAAGGTATGGTATGGTATGGTATGGTAGGGTATAGTAAGGTATGGTAGGTAGGGTATGGTATGGTAGGGGTATGGTATGGTATGGTAGGGTATAGTATGGTATGGTAGGAGTATAGTATAGTAGGGTATGGTAGGCATGGTAAGGTATGGTATGGTATGGTAGGGTAGGGTATGGTATGGTAGGGTAGGGGTATGGTATGGTAGGGTATGGTATGGTGTGGTATGGTAGGGTAGGGTAGGGTATGGTAGGGTATGGTATGGTAGGGTATGGTATGGTATGGTATGGTAGGGTATGGTATGGTGGGGGTATGGTATGGTATGGTATGGTAGGGTAGGGTATGGTAGGGTATGGTATGGTAGGGTAGGGTATGGTATGGTAGGGTAGGGTAGGGTATGGTATGGTATGGTAGGTAGGGTATGGTATGGTATGGTATGGTAGGGTAGGAGTATGGTATGGTATGGTATGGTAGGGTAGGGTATGGTATGGTATGGTAGGGTATGGTAGGGTAGGGTATGGTATAGTAGGGTATGGTATGGTAGGGTAGGGTATGGTATGGTATGGTAGGGTATGGTATGGTAGGGTAGGGTATGGTATGGTAGGGTATGGTATGGTAGGGTGGGGGTATGGTATGGTATGGTAGGGTATGGTAGGGTAGGGTATGGTATGGTATGGTAGGGTAGGGTAGGGTAGGTAGGGTAGGGAGTATGGTAGGTTATGGTATGGTATAGTAGGGTATAGTAGGGTATGGTAAGGTATGGTAGGGTATGGTAAGGTAGGGTATGGTAGGGTATGGTAGAGGGTATGGTAGGGTATGGTATGGTAGGGTAGGGTATGGTATGGTATGGTAGGGTATGGTATGGTAGGGTAGGGTATGGTATGGTAGGGTATGGTATGGTAGGGTATGGTATGGTAGGGTATGGTATGGTATGGTATGGTAGGGTAGGAGTAGGGTATGGTAGGGTATGGAAAGGGTAGGGTATGGTATGGTATGGTATGGTAGGGTAGGGTATGGTAGGGTATAGTATGGTAGGGTATGGTAGGGTAGGGTAGGGTAGGGTATGGTATGGTATGGTAGGGTATGTAAGGTATGGTATGGTAGGGTATGGTATGGTAGGGTAGGGTAGGGTATGGTAGGGTATGGTAGGGTAGGGTTGGTATGGTATGGTAGGTATGGTAGGTAGAGTATGGTATGGTATGGTATGGTAGGGTAGGGTAGGGTATGGTAGGGTATGGTATGGTAGGAAGTAGGGTATGGTATGGTATGGTAGGTATGGTAGGGTAGGTATGGTATGGTAGGGTATGGTATGGTAGGGTAGGGTATGGTATGGTATGGTAGGGTATGGTATGGTAGGGTAGGGTATGGTATGGTAGGGTATGGTATGGTAGGTAGGGTATGGTATGGTATGGTAGGGTATGGTAGGGTAGGGTATGGTATGGTATGGTAGGGTAGGGTAGGGTAGTAGGGTAGGGTATGGTAGGTTATGGTATGGTATGGTAGGGTATGGTAGGGTATGGTAAGGTATGGTAGGGTATGGTAAAGGTAGGGTATGGTAGGGTATGGTAGGGTATGGTAGGGTATGGTATGGTAGGGGTAGGGTATGGTATGGTATGGTAGGGTATGGTATGGTAGGGTAGGGTATGGTATGGTAGGGTATGGTATGGTAGGGTATGGTATGGTAGGGTATGGTATGGTATGGTATGGTAGGGTAGGGTAGGGTATGGTAGGGTATGGAAGGGTAGGGTATGGTATGGTATGGTATGGTAGGGTAGGGTATGGTAGGGTAGAGTATGGTAGGGTATGGTAGGGTAGGGTAGGGTAGGGTATGGTATGGTATGGTAGGGTATGGTAGGTATGGTATGGTAGGGTATGGTATGGTAGGGTAGTAGGGTATGGTAGGGTATGGTAGGGTAGGGTTTGGTATGGTATGGTAGGGTATGGTAGGGTAGGGTATGGTATGGTATGGTAGGGTAGGGTAGGGTAGGGTATGGTAGGGTATGGTATGGTATGGTATGGTAGGAGTATGGTAGGGTATGGTAAAGGTATGGTAGGTATGGTAGGGTATGGTAGGTATGGTATGGTAGGGTATGGTATGGTAGGGTAGGGTATGGTATGGTATGGTATGGTAGGGTATGGTATGGTATGGTAGGGTAGGGTATGGTATGGTAGGGTATGGGTATGGTATGGTAGGGTATGGTATGGTAGGGTATGGTAGGGTATGGTATGGTATGGTATGGTAGGGTATGGTAGGGTATGGTAAAGGTATGGTAGGGTATGGTAGGGTATGGTAAGGTATGGTATGGTAGGGTATGGTATGGTAGAATTAGGGTATGGTATGGTATGGTAGGGTAGGGTATGGTATGGTATGGTAGGAGGTAGGGTATGGTATGGTGTATGGTATGGTAGAGTATGGTAAAGGTATGGTATGGTATGGTATGGTAGGGTATGGTAAGGTATGGTAGGGTAGGGTATGGTATGGTAGGGTATGGTATGGTATGGTAGGGGTATGGTATGGTAGGGTATGGTATGGTATGGTAGGGTATGCTAGGGTATGGTAAGGTATGGTATGGTATGGTAGGGTAGGGTATGGTATGGTAGGGTATGGTATGAGTATGGTAGGGTAGGGTATGGTATGGTATGGTATGGTAGGGTAGGGTAGGGTATGGTAGGGTATGGTATGGTATGGTATGGTATGGTATGGTAGGGTATGGTATGGTATGGTAGGGTATGGTATGGTGGGGTATGGTATGGTATGGTATGGTATGGTAGGAGTAGGGTATGGTAGGGTATGGTATGGTAGGGGTAGGGTATGGTATGGTAGGGTGGGGGTATGGTATGGTATGGTAGGGTATGGTATGGTATGGTATGGTAGTAGGGTATGGTATGGTAGGGTAGGGTAGGGTAGGGTATGGTATGGTATGGTAGGGTATGGTATAGGGTATGGTAGGGTATGGTAGGGTATGGTATGGTAGGGTAGGGTAGGGTATGGTATGGGTATGGTATGGTATGGTAGGGTAGGGTAGGGTATGGTATGGTAGGGTAGGGTAGGGTAGGGTAGGGTATGGTAGGGTATGGTATGGTAGGGTAGGGTATGGTATGGTATGGTAGGGTATGGTATGGTAGGGTAGGGTATGGTATGGTAGGGTATGGTATGGTAGGGTGGGGTATGGTATGGTATGGTAGGGTATGGTATGGTATGGTAGGTATGGCATCCCATCACAATGGGGATGATTCATTAATTAATTAAGATAAGGTAAGGTAGGATATGGTATGGTATGGTATGGTAGGGTAGGGTATGGTATGGTATGGGGTAGGTAGGATATGGTAGGGTATGGTATGGTATGGTATGGTAGGGTAGGGTATGGTATGGTATGGTATGGTAGGGTATGGTAGGATATGGTATGGTATGGTAGGGTATGGTATGGTAAGGTAGGATATGGTATGGTAGGGTATGGTATGGTATGGTAGGGTATGGTATGGTATGGTATGGTAGGGTAAGGTAGGATATGGTATGGTATGGTAGGGTATGGTATGGTAGGGTAGGATATGGTATGGTAGGGTATGGTATGGTATGGTAGGGTATGGTATGGTGTGGTAGGGTATGGTATGGTAGGTAGGATATGGTATGATGATGATTCATTAATTAAGATAAGGTAAGGTAGGATATGGTATGGTATGGTATGGTATGGTATGGTAGGGTATGGTATGGTATGGTAGGATATGGTATGGTATGGTATGGTAGGATATGGTATGGTATGGTAGGTAGGGTAGGGTATGGTATGGTATGGTATGGTATGGTATGGTATGGTAGGGTAGGGTATGGTATGGTAGGGTAGGATATGGTATGGTATGGTATGGTAGGGTATGGTAGGGTATGGTATGGTATGGTAGGGTAGGATATGGTATGGTAGGGTAGGGTATGGTATGGTAGGGTATGGTAGGGTATGGTAGGATATGGTATGGTAGGGTATGGTAGGGTATGGTATGGTATGGTAGGTAGGGTATGGTAGGGTATGGTAGGGTAGGGTATGGTAGGGTATGGTATGGTAGGGTAAGGTATGGAATGGTAGGGTATGGTAGGGTATGGTAGGGTAGGGTATGGTATGGTATGGTAGGGTATGGTAGGGTAGGTATGGTATGGTATGGTATGGTAGGGGTATGGTATGGTAGGGTATGGTAGGGTATGGTATGGTATGGTAGGGTATGGTATGGTATGGTATGGTAGGGTATGGTATGGTAGGGTATGGTAGGGTATGGTATGGTAGGGTATGGTAGGGTATGGTATGGTATGGTAGGGTATGGTATGGTATGGTATGGTAGGGTATGGTATGGTATGGTATGGTAGGGTATGGTATGGTATGGTAGGGTATGGTATGGTATGGTATGGTAGGGTATGGTATGGTATGGTATGGTAGGGTATGGTATGGTATGGTAGGGTATGGTATGGTATGGTATGGTAGGGTATGGTATGGTGGGGTATGGTATGGTATGGTATGGTATGGTATGGTATGGTAGGGTAGGGTAGGGTATGGTGGTATGGTATGGTAGGGTAGATTATGGTATGGTAGGGTAGGGTAGGGTATGGTATGGTAGGGTAGGGTATGGTATGGTATGGTAGGGTAGGGTATGGTATGGTAGGGTAGGGTAGGGTAGGGTATGGTATGGTATGGTAGGGTATGGTAGGGTAGGGTATGGTATGGTATGGTAGGGTAGGGTATGGTATGGTATGGTAGGGTAGGGTAGGGTATGGTATGGTAGGATATGGTATGGTATGGTAGGGTAGGGTAGGGTATGGTATGGTAGGGTAGGGTAGGGTAGGGTATGGTATGGTATGGTATGGTAGGGTATGGTATGGTAGGGTAGGGTATGGTATGGTAGGGTATGGTATGGTAGGGTAGGGTATGGTATGGTAGGGTATGGTATGGTAGGGTAGGGTATGGTATGGTATGGTAGGGTATGGTATGGTAGGGTAGGGTATGGTATGGTATGGTAGGGTATGGTATGGTAGGGTAGGGTATGGTATGGTAGGGTATG
Organism: Oncorhynchus nerka; assembly: GCF_034236695.1. Lineage (NCBI taxonomy): Eukaryota > Metazoa > Chordata > Actinopteri > Salmoniformes > Salmonidae > Oncorhynchus > Oncorhynchus nerka. The sequence goes on along the minus strand of NC_088418.1, from coordinate 4,415,759 downwards.
GTATGGTAGGGTGGGGTATGGTATGGTATGGTAGGGTATGGTATGGTATGGTAGGCCAGGCTTGGCATCCCATCACAATGGGGATGATTCATTAATTAATTAAGATAAGGTAAGGTAGGATATGGTATGGTATGGTATGGTAGGGTATGGTATGGTGGGGTATGGTATGGGTATGGTAGGGTATGGTAGGGTATGGTATGGTATGGTATGGTAGGGTATGGTATGGTATGGTAGGGTATGGGGTATGGTATGGTAGGGTATGGTATGGTAGTATGGTAGGGTATGGTATGGTATGGTAGGGTATGGTATGGTATGGTATGGTAGGTATGGTATGGTGGGGTATGGTATGGTAGGTATGGTATGGTATGGTAGGGTAGGGTAGGGTATGGTAGGGTATGGTATGGTAGGGTAGGGTATGGTATGGTAGGGTAGGGTAGGGTATGGTATGGTAGGGTAGGGTATGGTATGGTATGGTAGGGTAGGGTATGGTATGGTAGGGTAGGGTAGGGTATGGTATGGTATGGTAGGGTATGGTAGGGTAGGGTATGGTATGGTATGGTATGGTAGGGTAGGTATGGTATGGTATGGTAGGGTATTAGGTAGGGTATGGTATGGTAGGATATGGTATGGTATGGTAGGGTAGGGTAGGGTATGGTATGGTAGGGTAGGGTAGGGTAGGGTATGGTATGGTATGGTATGGTAGGGTATGGTATGGTATGGTAGGGTATGGTATGGTAGGGTATGGTATGGTAGGGTAGGGTATGGTATGGTAGGGTATGGTATGGTAGGGTAGGGTATGGTATGGTATGGTAGGGTATGGTATGGTAGGGTAGGGTATGGTATGGTATGGTAGGGTATGGTATGGTAGGGTAGGGTATGGTATGGTATGGTATGGTATGGTAGGGTGGGGTATGGTATGGTATGGTAGGGTATGGTATATGGTATGGTAGGTAGGCTTGGCATCCCATCACAATGGGGATGATTCATTAATTAATTAAGATAAGGTAGGGTAGGATATGGTATGGTATGGTAGGGTAGGTAGGTAGGGTATGGTATGGTATGGTATGGTATGGTAAGGTAGGATATGGTAGGGTATGGTATGGTATGGTATGGTAGGGTAGGGTATGGTATGGTATGGTATGGTAGGGTAAGGTAGGATATGGTATGGTATGGTAGGGTATGGTATGGTAAGGTAGGATATGGTATGGTAGGGTATGGTATGGTATGGTATGGTATGGTAGGGTATGGTATGGTATGGTATGGTATGGTAGGATATGGATATGGTATGGTATGGTAGGGTATGGTAAGGTAGGATATGGTATGGTAGGGTATGGTATGGTATGGTAGGGTATGGTATGGTATGGTAGGGTATGGTATGGTAAGGTGGATATGGTATGATGATGATTCATTAATTAAGATAAGGTAGGGTAGGATATGGTATGGTATGGTAGGGTATGGTATGGTATGGTATGGTATGGTATGGTAGGGTATGGTATGGTGGTATGGTATGGTAGGATATGGTATGGTATGGTATGGTATGGTATGGTATGGTATGGTAGGGTAGGGTATGGTATGGTATGGTAGGGGTATGGTAGGGTATGGTATGGTATGGTAGGGGTAGGTATGGTATGGTATGGTATGGTAGGGTATGGTAGGGTATGGTATGGTATGGTAGGGTAGGATATGGTATGGTAGGGTATGGTAGGGTATGGTAGGGTATGGTAGGGTATGGTAGGTATGGTATGGTAGGGTATGGTAGGGTATGGTATGGTATGGTAGGGTAGGGTATGGTATGGTATGGTAGGGTAGGATATGGTATGGTAGGGTAAGGTATGGTATGGTAGGGTATGGTAGGGTAGGGTATGGTATGGTATGGTAGGGTATGGTAGGGTATGGTATGGTATGGTAGGGTAGGGTATGGTAGGGTATGGTAGGGTATGGTAGGGTATGGTATGGTATGGTATGGTATGGTATGGTATGGTATGGTAGGGTATGGTAGGGTATGGTATGGTATGGTAGGGTATGGTATGGTAGGGTATGGTAGGGTATGGTAGGGTATGGTAGGGTATGGTATGGTATGGTATGGTAGGGTATGGTATGGTAGGGTATGGTAGGGTATGGTATGGTATGGTAGGGTATGGTATGGTATGGTAGGGTATGGTATGGTATGGTATGGTATGGTAGGGTATGGTATGGTATGGTAGGGTATGGTATGGTAGGGTATGGTATGGTATGGTATGGTATGGTATGGTATGGTATGGTATGGTAGGGTATGGTATGGTATGGTATGGTAGGGTATGGTATGGTATGGTATGGTATGGTATGGTATGGTATGGGTAGGGTAGGGTATGGTAGGGTATGGTAGGGTATGGTATTGTATGGTATTGGATGGTATGGTAGGGTAGGGTATGGTATGGTAGGGTATGGTAGGGTATGGTATGGTAGGGTATGGTATGGTAGGGTAGGGTAGGGTAGGGTATGGTAAGGTATGGTATGGTAGGGTATGGTGATGATTCATTCATTAATTAAGATAAGGTAAGGTAGGATATGGTATGATGATGATTCATTAAGATAAGGTAAGGTAGGATATGGTATGATGATGATTCATTAAGATAAGGTAAGGTAGGATATGGTATGATGATGATTCATTAATTCAGCCATACAGAACAGTTATTGGCTTGACTCCTGCCTGACTTTGGGAAGAATTTGACTTCACAATACGGCTCTGTTAGGGCCGGGCCCAACCCATCCCTGTCTCTTTCTCTCTCGCTCTGTCTCTATTTAACATTCTCTATTTTCCCTCCCTCCATCCTCACCCCTATACTCAGGGGAATCCAGACCTCAATGAAAAAAGGATCTCAACCGTTCTGACCACCAATGTGACAAGACTTGTTCGTAATGGAATCAGCCGTACACTTTTGGGAAAAATGATTACAAAGTTTCTTCGGCTGTCCCCATGGGAGAACCCTTTCATGTTCTTGGTAGAACCCTTTTTTCTAAGAGTTTAGGTGTGTTGTCTGCTGTCTGAGTCCATAAATTAGAGAAGGAGACTACCACAAGTCTAGCCTCGGAGATGGAGACTACCACAAGTCTAGCCTCGGAGATGGAGACTACCACAAGTCTAGCCTCAGAGAAGGAGACTACCACAAGTCTAGCCTCGGAGAAGGAGACTACCACAAGTCTAGCCTCAGAGAAGGAGACTACCACAAGTCTAGCCTCGGAGAAGGAGACTACCACAAGTCTAGCCTCAGAGAAGGAGACTACCACAGGTCTAGCCTCGGAGATGGAGACTACCACAGGTCTAGCCTCAGAGAAGGAGACTACCACAAGTCTAGCCTCGGAGAAGGAGACTACCACAAGTCTAGCCTCGGAGAAGGAGACTACCACAAGTCTAGCCTCAGAGAAGGAGACTACCACAGGTCTAGCCTCGGAGATGGAGACTACCACAAGTCTAGCCTCAGGGAAGGAGACTACCACAAGTCTAGCCTCAGGGAAGGAGACTACCACAAGTCTAGCCTCAGAGAAGGAGACTACCACAAGTCTAGCCTCAGAGAAGGAGACTACCACAAGTCTAGCCTCAGAGAAGGAGACTACCACAAGTCTAGCCTCGGAGATGGAGACTACCACAAGTCTAGCCTCAGAGAAGGAGACTACCACAAGTCTAGCCTCAGAGAAGGAGACTACCACAAGTCTAGCCTCAGAGAAGGAGACTACCACAAGTCTAGGCTCAACCTCAATCTCAGCCCCAACCTCAGCCTCAAACTCATCCTCAACCTCAGTCTCAACCTCATCCTCATCCTCAACCCCTAGCCTAAGCCACAGCCTCAACCTCAGCCTCAAACTCAACCTCAGCCTCAACCTCAGCCCCAGACTCAACCTCAGCTCCAGACTCAACCTCAGCCTCAGCCTCAACCTCAACCTCAACCTCAGCCTCAATCCGGAGATGACTGCAACTGAACAGAATCAGATACCATCTCTCACACACACACACGCACGCAGACAGACAGACAGACAGACAGACAGACAGACAGACAGACAGACAGACAGACAGACAGACAGACAGACAGACAGACAGACAGACAGAGAGAGAGAGAGAGAGAGAGAGAGAGAGAGAGAGAGACAGACAGACAGACAGACAGAGAGAGAGACAGAGAGAGAGAGAGAGGTCTGTGCCTTTGCCACTTCATCTTTGTGGTTTGATCAGCCTGTACAGTTTCTTTGCCACAGCTTTCTTCAATAGCCATCATGTAAGGTGATCTCTTTGTTGGCACTTTGGTCCAGAGTTGTACCACTACTGTAGTCTCTGCACTCTACATTCACAGACAGACAGACAGACAGACAGACAGACAGACAGACAGACAGACAGACAGACAGACAGACAGACAGACAGACAGACAGACAGACAGACAGACAGACAGACAGACAGACAGAAACCTACACACGTACACACAGAGACATACACAATGTTCTGTAACAAGAAACCTCTTAATCTCAAGGTTTGACAGCTCTGAGTTGAGCTCACGAGTCAAACAGTAATCAGCATCTGTAGGTTCATTATTAATGAATTATTTACCAGATATTCATACTACTACATATTAAACTCTAAATTAATCCTTAATCCCAAATGACACCCTGTCCCCTATACAGTGCCCTTCTTTGACCAGAGCCCTATGGGTGGTAATGCACCCATAGGGTTCCATTTGGGATAGTGCACTACCTAGGGAATAGGGTTTCATTTGGGATAGTGCACTACCTAGGGAATAGGGTTCCATTTGGGATAGTGCACTACATAGGGAATAGGGTTCCATTTGGGATAGTGCACTACACGAGGAATAGGGTTCCATTTGGGATAGTGCACTACATAGGGAATAGGGTTCCATTTGGGATAGTGCACTACCTAGGGAAGAGGGTTCCATTTGGGATAGTGCACTACCTAGGGAATAGGGTTCCATTTGGGATAGTGCACTACCTAGGGAAGAGGGTTCCATTTGGGATAGTGCACTACCTAGGGAAGAGGGTTCCATTTGGGACAGTGCACTACCTAGGGAATAGGGTTCCATTTGGGATAGTGCACTACATAGGGAATAGGGTTCAATTTGGGATAGTGCACTACATAGGGAATAGGGTTCCATTTGGGATAGTGCACTACATAGGGAATAGGGTTCCATTTGGGATAGTGCACTACATAGGGAATAGGGTTCCATTTGGGATAGTGCACTACCTAGGGAAGAGGGTTCCATTTGGGATAGTGCACTACATAGGGAATAGGGTTCCATTTGGGATAGTGCACTACATAGGGAATAGGGTTCCATTTGGGATAGTGCACTACCTAGGGAAGAGGGTTCCATTTGGGATAGTGCACTACATAGGGAATAGGGTTCCATTTGGGATAGTGCACTACATAGGGAACAGGGTTCCATTTGGGATAGTGCACTACATAGGGAACAGGGTTCCATTTGGGATAGTGCACTACATAGGGAACAGGGTTCCATTTGGGATAGTGCACTACATAGGGAACAGGGTTCCATTTGGGATAGTGCACTACATAGGGAACAGGGTTCCATTTGGGATAGTGCACTACATAGGGAACAGGGTATGGTATGCGCCCCTGGTTACATTCCATCTGTCAGAACCACAAAGACTCGTGTCTCTATCAGCCATCGGCCAGTGATGAAAAGCATATTATACTGTCTGCGGAGAGACGTGTGTGTGTGTGTGTGTGTATTGGTACTGTCTGCGGAGAGACGTGTGTGTGTGTATTGGTACTGTCTGCGGAGAGACGTGTGTGTGTGTGTGTGTGTGTGTGTATTGGTACTGTCTGCGGAGAGACGTGTGTGTGTGTATTGGTACTGTCTGCGGAGAGACGTGTGTGTGTGTGTGTGTATTGGTACTGTCTGCGGAGAGACGTGTGTGTGTGTATTGGTACTGTCTGCGGAGAGACGTGTGTGTGTGTATTGGTACTGTCTGCGGAGAGACGTGTGTGTGTGTGTGTGTGTGTGTGTGTGTGTATTGGTACTGTCTGCGGAGAGACGTGTGTGTGTGTATTGGTACTGTCTGCGGAGAGACGTGTGTGTGTGTATTGGTACTGTCTGCGGAGAGACGTGTGTGTGTGTATTGGTACTGTCTGCGGAGAGACGTGTGTGTGTGTATTGGTACTGTCTGCGGAGAGACGTGTGTGTGTGTATTGGTACTGTCTGCGGAGAGACGTGTGCGTGTGTGTATTGGTACTGTCTGTGGAGAGACGTGTGTGTGTGTGTGTGTGTGTATTGGTACTGTCTGCGGAGAGACGTGTGTGTGTGTATTGGTACTGTCTGCGGAGAGACGTGTGTGTGTGTGTTTGTCTGTGTGTGTGTGCGCGTGTGTGTGTATGTGTGTGTATGTGTGTGTGTGTGTATTGGTACTGTCTGCAGAGAGACATTTACATTTACGTGTGTGTGTGTGTGTGTTTGTCTGTGTGTGTGTGTGTGTGTGTGTGTGTGTGTGTGTGTGTGGGTGCGTGCATGCGTGCGTGCGTGCGTGCGCGTGTGTGTGTGTGTTTGTGTGTGTGTATTGGTCACTGTCTGCGGAGACACCAGCCTAGTCTACAATACACAGAACATGACAGAGACATCATCAATATCAGACACATACTAGTGAGGTCCTGTATCGTTACATCATCAACATCAGACACATACTGGTGAGGTCCTGTATGGTTACATCATCAACATCAGACACATGCTAGTGAGGTCCTGTATGGGTACATCATCAACATCAGACACATACTGGTGAGGTCCTGTATCTGATGTACTAGTGAGGTCCTGTATGGTTACATCATCAACATCAGACACATACTGGTGAGGTCTTGTATGGTTACATCATCAACATCAGACACATACTGGTGAGGTCCTGTATCTGATGTACTAGTGAGGTCCTGTATCGTTACATCATCAACATCAGACACATACTGGTGAGGTCTTGTATGGTTACATCATCAACATCAGACACATACTGGTGAGGTCCTGTATGGTTACATCATCAACATCAGACACATACTGGTGAGGTCCTGTATGGTTACATCATCAACATCAGACACATACTAGTGAGGTCCTGTATGGTTACATCATCAACATCAGACACATACTAGTGAGGTCCTGTGTCTGATGTACTAGTGAGGTCCTGTATGGTTACGTCATCAACATCAGACACATACTGGTGAGGTCCTGTATGGTTACATCATCAACATCAGACACATACTGGTGAGGTCCTGTATGGTTACATCATCAACATCAGACACATACTGGTGAGGTCCTGTATCTGATGTACTAGTGAGGTCCTGTAGGTCTGTATCTGATGTACTAGTACATCATCAACATCAGACACATACTGGTGAGGTCTTGTATGGTTACATCATCAACATCAGACACATACTGGTGAGGTCCTGTATGGTTACATCATCAACATCAGACACATACTGGTGAGGTCCTGTATGGTTACATCATCAACATCAGACACATACTAGTGAGGTCCTGTATGGTTACATCATCAACATCAGACACATACTAGTGAGGTCCTGTGTCTGATGTACTAGTGAGGTCCTGTATGGTTACGTCATCAACATCAGACACATACTGGTGAGGTCCTGTATGGTTACATCATCAACATCAGACACATACTGGTGAGGTCCTGTATGGTTACATCATCAACATCAGACACATACTAGTGAGGTCCTGTATGGTTACATCATCAACATCAGACACATACTAGTGAGGTCCTGTATCTGATGTACTAGTGAGGTCCTGTATCGTTACGTCATCAACATCAGACACATACTGGTGATGTCCTGTATGGTTACATCATCAACATCAGCAACATACTAGTGAGGTCCTGTATGGTTACATCATCAACATCAGACACATACTGGTGAGGTCCTGTTTGGTGACATCATCAACATCAGACACATACTAGTGAGTTTGTAGAGGCTGGTACTTACACTGCCAGGCTCGTGGCTTTGCTTCCCAGGGCCACCAAAACCTACAACGTAAACACTCACGATTGGAAGTTCCTTTGGATGAAAGGAATACAGTAGTGTTTTAATTACAATAGATATTGATTTTGAGCAAATATAAATTGATGATAGACAAAGAGAACGTTGTATTAAAAGACTTACAGGGATGATAGAGGGACTAGGGAAATTGTTCATGAACTATTGTTTGTAAAATACTACTGTATGCCTTTCTAAATCTTTATACAGCCTTCTAAACATTGTAATATGGACCTATTTATTCAGTTCTCACGTGGCCCACTGACTCTAGTTGGTACGGTACAGATTACAACCTTCTGATTCTGACTTGTAAACAGGACTGATAAGTGACTGGTAGCAGGATATACATGTAAACAGGGCTGATAAGTGACTGGTAGCAGGATATACATGTAAACAGGGCTGATAAGTGACTGGTAGCAGGATATACATGTAAACAAGGCTGATAAGTGACTGGTAGCAGGATATACATGTAAACAGGACTGATAAGTGACTGGTAGCAGGATATACATGTAAACAGGGCTGATAAGTGACTGGTAGCAGGATATACATGTAAACAGGGCTGATAAGTGACTGGTAGCAGGATATACATGTAAACAGGGCTGATAATTGTCTGGTAGCAGGATGTACATGTAAACAGGACTGATAAGTGACTGGTAGCAGGAAATACATGCTAACAGGGCTGATAAGTGACTGATAGCAGGATATACATGTAAACAGGGCTGATGATAAGTGACTGGTAGCAGGAAATACATGTAAACAGGGCTGATAAGTGACTGATAGCAGGATATACATGTAAACAGGGCTGATGATAAGTGACTGGTAGCAGGATATACATGTAAACAGGTCTGATAAGTGACTGGTAGCAGGATATACATGTAAACAGGGCTGATAAGTGACTGGTAGCAGGATATACATGTAAACAGGACTGATAAGTGACTGGTAGCAGGATATACATGTAAACAGGACTGATAAGTGACTGGTAGCAGGATATACATGTAAACAGGGCTGATAAGTGACTGGTAGCAGGATATACATGTAAACAGGGCTGATAAGTGACTGGTAGCAGGATATACGTGTAAACAAGGCTGATAAGTGACTGGTAGCAGGATATACATGTAAACAGGACTGATAAGTGACTGGTAGCAGGATATACATGTAAACAGGGCTGATAAGTGACTGGTAGCAGGATATACATGTAAACAGGGCTGATAAGTGACTGGTAGCAGGATATACATGTAAACAGGGCTGATAAGTGACTGGTAGCAGGATATACATGTAAACAGGACTGATAAGTGACTGGTAGCAGGATATACATGTAAACAGGACTGATAAGTGACTGGTAGCAGGATATACATGCAAACAGGGCTGATAAGTGACTGGTAGCAGAATATACATGTAAACAGGGCTGATAAGTGACTGGTAGCAGGATATACATGTAAACATGGCTGATAAGTGACTGGTAGCAGGATATACATGTAAACAGGGCTGATAAGTGACTGGTAGCAGGATATACATGTAAACAGGGCTGATAAGTGACTGGTACCAGGATATACATGTAAACAGGACTGATAAGTGACTGGTAGCAGGATATACATGTAAACATGGCTTATAAGTGACTGGTAGCAGGATATACATGTAAACAGGGCTGATAAGTGACTGGTAGCAGGATATACATGTAAACAGGGCTGATAAGTGACTGGTAGCAGGATATACATGTAAACAGGGCTGATAAGTGACTGGTAGCAGGATATACATGTAAACAGGACTGATAAGTGACTGGTAGCAGGATATACATGTAAACAGGGCTGATAAGTGACTGGTAGCAGGATATACATGTAAACAGGGCTGATAAGTGACTGGTAGCAGGATATACGTGTAAACAAGGCTGATAAGTGACTGGTAGCAGGATATACATGTAAACAGGGCTGATAAGTGACTGGTAGCAGGATATACATGTAAACAGGGCTGATAAGTGACTGGTAGCAGGATATACATGTAAACAGGGCTGATAAGTGACTGGTACCAGGATATACATGTAAACAGGGCTGATAAGTGACTGGTAGCAGGATATACATGTAAACATGGCTTATAAGTGACTGGTAGCAGGATATACATGTAAACAGGGCTGATAAGTGACTGGTAGCAGGATATACATGTAAACAGGGCTGATAAGTGACTGGTACCAGGATATACATGGTAAACAAGGCTGATAAGTGACTGGTAGCAGGATATACATGTAAACTTTGCTGATATGTGACTGGTAGCAGGATATACATGTAAACAGGGCTGATAAGTGACTGGTAGCAGGATATACATGTAAACAGGGCTGATAAGTGACTGGTAGCAGGATATACATGTAAACAGGGCTAATAAGTGACTGGTAGCAGTATATACATGTAAACAGGGCTGATAAGTGACTGGTAGCAGGATATACATGTAAACAGGGCTGATAAGTGACTGGTAGCAGGATATACATGTAAACAGGGCTGATAAGTGTCTGGTAGCAGGATATACATGTAAACATGGCTTATAAGTGACTGGTAGCAGGATATACATGTAAACAGGGCTGATAAGTGACTGGTAGCAGGATATACATGTAAACAGGGCTGATAAGTGACTGGTAGCAGGATATACATGTAAACAGGGCTGATAAGTGACTGGTAGCAGGATATACATGTAAACAGGACTGATAAGTGACTGGTAGCAGGATACACATGTAAACAGGACTGATAAGTGACTGGTAGCAGGATATACATGTAAACAGGGCTGATAAGTGACTGGTAGCAGGATATACATGTAAACAGGGCTGATAAGTGACTGGTAGCAGGAAATACATGTAAACAGGGCTGATAAGTGACTGATAGCAGGATATACATGTAAACAGGGCTGATGATAAGTGACTGGTAGCAGGATATACATGTAAACAGGGCTGATAAGTGACTGGTAGCAGGATATACATGTAAACAGGACTGATAAGTGACTGGTAGCAGGATATACATGTAAACAGGACTGATAAGTGACTGGTAGCAGGATATACATGTAAACAGGGCTGATAAGTGACTGGTAGCAGGATATACATGTAAACAGGGCTGATAAGTGACTGGTAGCAGGATATACATGTAAACATGGCTTATAAGTGACTGGTAGCAGGATATACATGTAAACAGGGCTGATAAGTGACTGGTAGCAGGATATACATGTAAACAGGGCTGATAAGTGACTGGTACCAGGATATACATGGTAAACAAGGCTGATAAGTGACTGGTAGCAGGATATACATGTAAACTTTGCTGATATGTGACTGGTAGCAGGATATACATGTAAACAGGGCTGATAAGTGACTGGTAGCAGGATATACATGTAAACAGGGCTGATAAGTGACTGGTAGCAGGATATACATGTAAACAGGGCTAATAAGTGACTGGTAGCAGTATATACATGTAAACAGGGCTGATAAGTGACTGGTAGCAGGATATACATGTAAACAGGGCTGATAAGTGACTGGTAGCAGGATATACATGTAAACAGGGCTGATAAGTGTCTGGTAGCAGGATATACATGTAAACATGGCTTATAAGTGACTGGTAGCAGGATATACATGTAAATAGGGCTGATAAGTGACTGGTAGCAGGATATACATGTAAACAGGGCTGATAAGTGACTGGTAGCAGGATATACATGCTAACAGGGCTGATAAGTGACTGGTAGCAGGATATACATGTAAACAGGACTGATAAGTGACTGGTAGCAGGATACACATGTAAACAGGACTGATAAGTGACTGGTAGCAGGATATACATGTAAACAGGGCTGATAAGTGACTGGTAGCAGGATATACATGTAAACAGGGCTGATAAGTGACTGGTAGCAGGAAATACATGTAAACAGGGCTGATAAGTGACTGATAGCAGGATATACATGTAAACAGGGCTGATGATAAGTGACTGGTAGCAGGATATACATGTAAACAGGGCTGATAAGTGACTGGTAGCAGGATATACATGTAAACAGGACTGATAAGCGACTGGTAGCAGGATATACATGTAAACAGGACTGATAAGTGACTGGTAGCAGGATATACATGTAAACAGGGCTGATAAGTGACTGGTAGCAGGATATACATGTAAACAGGGCTGATAAGTGACTGGTAGCAGGATATACGTGTAAACAAGGCTGATAAGTGACTGGTAGCAGGATATACATGTAAACAGGACTGATAAGTGACTGGTAGCAGGATATACATGTAAACAGGGCTGATAAGTGACTGGTAGCAGGATGTACATGTAAACAGGGCTGATAAGTGACTGGTACCAGGATATACATGTAAACAGGGCTGATAAGTGACTGGTAGCAGGATATACATGTAAACATGGCTTATAAGTGACTGGTAGCAGGATATACATGTAAACAGGGCTGATAAGTGACTGGTAGCAGGATATACATGTAAACAAGGCTGATAAGTGACTGGTACCAGGATATACATGTAAACAGGACTGATAAGTGACTGGTAGCAGGATATACATGTAAACAGGGCTGATAAGTGACTGGTAGCAGGATATACATGTAAACAGGGCTGATAAGTGACTGGTAGCAGGATATACATGTAAACATGGCTTATAAGTGACTGGTAGCAGGATATACATGTAAACAGGGCTGATAAGTGACTGGTAGCAGGATATACATGTAAACAGGGCTGATAAGTGACTGTTAGCAGGATATACATGTAAACAGGGCTGATAAGTGACTGGTAGCAGGATATACATGTAAACAGGACTGATAAGTGACTGGTAGCAGGATACACATGTAAACAGGACTGATAAGTGACTGGTAGCAGGATATACATGTAAACAGGGCTGATAAGTGACTGGTAGCAGGATATACATGTAAACAGGGCTGATAAGTGACTGGTAGCAGGATATACATGTAAACAGGGCTGATAAGTGACTGGTAGCAGGATATACATGTAAACAGGGCTGATAAGTGACTGGTAGCAGTATATACATGTAAACAGGGCTGATAAGTGTCTGGTAGCAGGATGTACATGTAAACAGGACTGATAAGTGACTGGTAGCAGGAAATACATGCTAACAGGACTGATAAGTGACTGATAGCAGGATATACATGTAAACAGGGCTGATGATAAGTGACTGGTAGCAGGAAATACATGTAAACAGGGCTGATAAGTGACTGATAGCAGGATATACATGTAAACAGGGCTGATAAGTGACTGGTAGCAGGATATACATGTAAACAGGACTGATAAGTGACTGGTAGCAGGATATACATGTAAACAGGACTGATAAGTGACTGGTAGCAGGATATACATGTAAACAGGGCTGATAAGTGACTGGTAGCAGGATATACATGTAAACAGGGCTGATAAGTGACTGGTAGCAGGATATACGTGTAAACAAGGCTGATAAGTGACTGGTAGCAGGATATACATGTAAACAGGGCTGATAAGTGACTGGTAGCAGGATATACATGTAAACAGGGCTGATAAGTGACTGGTAGCAGGATATACATGTAAACAGGGCTGATAAGTGACTGGTAGCAGGATATACATGTAAACAGGGCTGGTAAAGTGCCTGGTAGCAGGATATACATGTAAACAGGACTGATAAATGACTGGTAGCAGGATATACATGTAAAGAGGACTGATAAGTGACTGGTAGCAGGATATACATGTAAACAGGGCTGATAAGTGACTGATAGCAGGATATACATGTAAACAGGGCTGATAAGTGACTGGTAGCAGGATATACATGTAAACAGGGCTGATAAGTGACTGATAGCAGGATATACATGTAAACAGGGCTGATGATAAGTGACTGGTAGCAGGATATACATGTAAACAGGGCTGATAAGTGACTGGTAGCAGGATATACATGTAAACAGGGCTGATAAGTGACTGGTACCAGGATATACATGTAAACAGGGCTGATAAGTGACTGGTAGCAGGATATACATGTAAACAGGGCTGATAAGTGACTGGTAGCAGGATATACATGTAAACAGGACTGATAAATGACTGGTAGCAGGATATACATGTAAAGAGGACTGATAAGTGACTGGTAGCCGGATATACATGTAAACAGGGCTGATAAGTGACTGGTAGCAGGATATACATGTAAACAGGGCTGATAAGTGACTGGTAGCAGGATATACATGTAAACATGGCTTATAAGTGACTGGTAGCAGGATATACATGTAAACAGGGCTGATAAGTGACTGGTACCAGGATATACATGGTAAACAAGGCTGATAAGTGACTGGTAGCAGGATATACATGGTAAACAAGGCTGATAAGTGACTGATAGCAGGATATACATGTAAACTGGGCTGATATGTGACTGGTAGCAGGATATACATGTAAACAGGGCTGGTAAAGTGCCTGGTAGCAGGATATACATGTAAACATGGCTGATAAGTGACTGGTAGCAGGATGTACATGTAAACAGGACTTATAAGTGACTGGTAGCAGGAAATACATGCTAACAGGGCTGATAAGTGACTGATAGCAGGATATACATGTAAACAGGGCTGATGATAAGTGACTGGTAGCAGGATATACATGTAAACAGGACTGATAAGTGACTGGTAGCAGGATATACATGTAAACAGGGCTGATAAGTGACTGGTAGCAGGATATACATGTAAACAGGGCTGATAAGTGACTGGTAGCAGGATATACATGTAAACAGGACTGATAAGTGACTGGTAGCAGGATATACATGCTAACAGGGCTGATAAGTGACTGGTAGCAGGATAAACATGTAAACAGGGCTGATAAGTGACTGGTAGCAGGATATACATGGTAAACAAGGCTGATAAGTGACTGGTAGCAGGATATACATGTAAACAGGGCTGATAAGTGACTGGTAGCAGGATATACATTTAAACAGGGCTGATAAGTGACTGGTAGCAGGATATACATGTAAACAGGGCTGATGATAAGTGACCGGTAGCAGGATATACATGTAAACAGGACTGATAAGTGACTGGTAGCAGGATATACATGTAAACAGGACTGATAAGTGACTGGTAACAGGATATACATGTAAACAGGGCTGATAAGTGACTAGTAGCAGGATATACATGTAAACAGGGCTGATAAGTGACTGGTAGCAGGATATACATGTAAACAGGGCTGATAAGTGACTGGTAGCAGGATATACATGTAAACAGGGCTGATAAGTGACTGGTAGCAGGATATACATGTAAACAGGGCTGATGATAAGTGGCTGGTAGCAGGATATACATGTAACCAGGGCTGATAAGTGACTGGTAGCAGGATATACATGCTAACAGGGCTGATAAGTGACTGGTAGCAGGATATACATGTAAACAGGGCTGATAAGTGACTGGTAGCAGGATATACATGTAAACAGGGCTGATAAGTGACTGGTAGCAGGAAATACATGTAAACAGGGCTGATAAGTGACTGGTAGCAGGAAATACATGTAAACATGGCTTATAAGTGACCTGTAGCAGGAAATACATGTAAACAGGACTGATAAGTGACTGGTAGCAGGATATACATGTAAACAGGGCTGATAAGTGGCTGGTAGCAGGATATACATGTAAACAGGGCTGATAAGTGACTGGTAGCAGGATATACATGCTAACAGGGCTGATAAGTGACTGGTAGCAGGATATACATGTAAACAGGGCTGATAAGTGACTGGTAGCAGGATATACATGTAAACAGGGCTGATAAGTGACTGGTAGCAGGAAATACATGTAAACAGGGCTGATAAGTGACTGGTAGCAGGAAATACATGTAAACATGGCTTATAAGTGACTGGTAGCAGGAAATACATGTAAACAGGACTGATAAGTGACTGGTAGCAGGATATACATGTAAACAGGGCTGATAAGTGACTGGTAGCAGGATATACATGTAAACAGAGCTGATAAGTGACTGGTAGCAGGATATACATGTAAACAGGGCTGATGATAAGTGGCTGGTAGCAGGATATACATGTAAACAGGGCTGATAAGTGACTGGTAGCAGGATATACATGTAAACAGGGCTGATAAGTGACTGGTAGCAGGATATACATGTAAACAGAGCTGATAAGTGACTGGTAGCAGGATATACATGTAAACAGGGCTGATGATAAGTGGCTGGTAGCAGGATATACATGTAAACAGGGCTGATAAGTGACTGGTAGCAGGATATACATGTAAACAGGGCTGATAAGTGAATGGTAGCAGGATATACATGTAAACAGGGCTGATAAGTGAATGGTAGAAAAGTAAATAAAATAAAAACAGTATGGGGATGAGGTAGGTAAATTGGGTGGGCTATTTACAGATGGACTATGTACAGCTGCAGCGATCGGTTAGCTGCTCAGATAGCAGATGTTTAAAGTTGGTGAGGGAGATAAAAGTCTCCAACTTCAGAGATTTTTGCAATTCATTCCAGTCGCAGGCAGCAGAGAACAGGATGGAAAGGCGACCAAATTAGGTTTTGGCTTTAGGGATGATCAGTGAGATACACCTGCTGGAGCGTGTGCTACGGGTGGGTGTTGCCATCGTGACCAGTGAACTGAGATAAGGCGGAGCTTTACCTAGCATAGACTTGTAGATGACCTGGAGCCAGTGGGTCTGGCAGCGAACATGTAGCAAGGACCAGCTGACTAGAGGATACAGGTCGCAGTGGTGGGTGGTATAAGGTGCTTTATTAACAAAACGGATGGCACTGTGACAAACTGCATACAGTTTGCTGAGTAGAGTATTGGAAGCTATTTTGTAGATGACATCGCCGAAGTTGAGGATCGGTAGGATAGTCAGTTTTACTAGGGTAAGTTTGGCGGCGTGAGTGAAGGAGGCTTTGTTGCGAAATAGAAAGCCGACTCTAGATTTGATTTTGGAATAGAGATGTTTGATATGAGTCTGGAAGGAGAGTTTGCAGTCTAGCCAGACACCTTGGTACTTATAGATGTCCACATATTCTAGGTCGGAACCATCCAGGGTGGTGATGCTAGTCGGGCGTGCGGGTGCAGGCAGCGAACGGTTGACTTGGCTTTCGAAGACCTTAGATAGGCAGGGCAGGATGGATATAGGTCTGTAACAGTTTGGGTCCAGGGTGTCTCCCCTTTGAAGAGGGGGCTGACCGCGGTAGCTTTCCAATCCTTGGGGATCTCAGATGATACGAAGAAGAGGTTGAACAGGCTGGTAATAGGGGTTGCGACAATGGCGGCAGACCGTTTCAGAAATAGAGGGTCCAGATTGTCAAGCCCAGCTGATTTGTATGGGTCCAGGTTTTGCAGCTCTTTCAGAACATCTGCTATCTGGATTTGGGTAAAGGAGAAGCTGGGGAGGCGTGGGCGAGTAGCTGCAGGGGGGGGGGGGGGGGGGGGGGCGGAGCTGTTGGCCGAGGTTGGAGTAGCCAGGAGGAAGGCATGGCCAGCCGTTGAGAAAAGCTTGTTTAAGTTTTTGATTATCACTGATTTATCGGTGGTGACCGTGTTACCTAGCCTTAGTGCAGTGAGCAGCTGGGAGGAGGTGCTCTTGTTCTTCATGGACTTTACAGTGTTGCAGAACTTTTGGGAATTAGAGCTACAGGATGCAAATTTCTGCATGAAAAAGCTGGCCTTTGCTTTCCTGACTGACTGCATGTATTGGTTCCTGACTTCCCTGAACAGTTGCATATCGCGGGGACTATTCGATGCTATTGCAGTCCGCCACAGGATGTTTTTGTGCTGGTTGAGGGCAGTCAGGTCTGGAGTGAACCAAGGGCTATATCTGTTCTTAGTTCTGCATTTTTTTGAAGGGAGCATGCTTGTCTAAGATGGTGAGGAAGTTACTTTTAAAGAATGACCAGGTATCCTCAACTGACGGGATGAGGTCAATATCCTGCCAGGATACCCGGGCCAGGTCGATTAGAAAGGCCTGCTCAAAGAAGTGTTTTAGGGAGCGTTTGACAGTGATGAGGGGTGGTCGTTTGACCGCGGACCCGTAGCGGATACAGGCAATGAGGCAGTGATCGCTGAGATCCTGATTGAAGACAGCAGAGGTGTATTTGGAGGGCCAGTTGGTCAGGATAATGTCTATTAGGGTGCCCATGTTTATGGATTTAGGTTTGCACCTTGTGGGTTCCTTGATGATTTGTGTGAGATTGAGGGCATATAGCTTAGATTGTTGGACTGCCGTGGTGTTAAGCATATCCCAGTTTAGGTCACCTAACAGAACCAACTCTGAAGCTAGATGGGGGGCGATCAATTCACAGATGGTGTCACAAGGCACTGCTGGGAGCTGAGGGGGGTCGGTAGCAGGCGGCAACAGTGAGAGACTTATTTCTGGAGAGATTCATTTTTAAAATTAGAAGTTTGAACCGTTTGGGCATAGACCTGGAAAGTATGACAGAACTTTGCTGGCTATCTCTGCAGTAGATTGCAACTCCTCCCCCTTTTGGCAGTTCTATCTTGACGGAAAGTGTTACAGTTGGGTATGGAAATCGTTGGTGGCCTTCCTAAGCCAGATTCAGACACGGCAAGGACATCAGGGTTGGCAGAGTGTGCTAATGCAGTGAGTAAAACAAACTTAGGGAGGAGGCTTCTAATGTTGACATGCACGAAACCAAGGTTTTTTCAATCACAGAAGTCAACAAATGAGGTTGCCTGGGGACATGCAGGGCCTACCTCCACATCACCCAAGGAACAGAGGAGGAGTTGGATGAGGGTGCGGCTAAAGGCTATCAAAACTGGTCGCCTAGAGCGTTGGGGACAAGGAATAAAAGGAGCAGATATATGGGCGTGGTAGAATATATTCAGTTGGAAATATGAGTTATTCTCATATCTTACAAGCACACACACACCAAACACACACGTTAGACGTTAAATGTAAAACAACAAAAATAAGTTATTTTACCCTGTAAGAAGACTTCAGAAAGAGACACACACACACACAGACACACAGACACACACACACACACACACACACACACACACACACACACACACACACACACACAACACACCAAACACACACACACACACCAAACACACACACACACACACACCAAACACACACGTTAGACGGTAGAATTATGAGTTGTTCTACCCTGTTAGAAGAGTTCAGAAACACACACACACACACACACAACACACACACCAAACACACACACACACACACACGTTAGACGGTAGAATTCTGAGTTATTCTACCCTGTTCAAAGAGTTCATAGAAAATATCATAAAGACTCTGAGGTCCAATAAATACATTTTATTGGAGTAGTTCACCAAGACTAGGTGTAACTCTGCAGAAGGGCGGACGATTGAAAGTGGCTTTACGGACCAGTACCGTCATCTCACCCCGCGTGTACCCACCCAGACACACGCACACACTAATGTAATGTAAAAGGTCACACACGCACACACACACACACACACACACGCACACACACACACACAAGGCATCCTAGATTGTACCATGGCATTTTCAAATTATGTGCCTGTTTCAAAGAAGTAGTGACTGTGCTGTGATGTCATAGCTGGCACAATGATCCCCCCCCCCCCTCACCACAAACACACACACACACACACACGCGCGCACACAGACACACACACCGCCTCAGCCCCTAGTAGAATGGACTGGGAGGCAGCAGACATTACTCAAAAGGAGAACGGAGACTGCCTGTTTTCCAACAGCTAAAGCCTTCATTATGTTAGCCCGTGCTTTGCCAACAACATTTCTGTATGTTGCTAGACCTGTATCACTAGATTATGTTACTGCAGGGATGTAACGAACAACGTTACGCAATGGTCCCTGGTTCAAACAATCGGTTCGCTGGAACCCAAACCAATCAAAATGAAGCATGCTTTGGGTCAGAAAACCAATCAAAATGAAGCATGCTTTGGGTCAGAAAACCAATCAAAATGAAGCATGCTTTGGGTCAGAAAACCAATCAAAATGAAGTATGCTTTGGGTCAGAAAACCAATCAAAATGAAGCATGCTTTGGGTCAGAAAACCAATCAAAATGAAGCATGCTTTGGGTCAGAAAACCAATCAAAATGAAGCATGCATTGGGCCAGGAAACATTCATTAACGTTTTATACTCGTATTGATTTATTTTCCTAAAAATACCTGTTATCTGTTATGTGTTGTGACTGAATTGATTCGTCTTCTCCTTAAGCTCAACAGCCTATTGAACTTCTATACATGCAACCCTCAGATAACAACTGCAATGCGGAAGACACAGCCGCTCGAACCGATTTAGATGTAGGTCAATCGATGGTCTAATTGTTCTAATAGGCTATTTGTATTTCTGCATTAAAATGGCTTTATGGAGTAGTAGGCTTTATGGGTTGAGTGACCAACCTCTGTAATTTGCTGGGTCATTATTTCCAAAAAAGCTGCAGAAAATTGTGTTTTAATAAAGGAGTTGTGTAGAATACAGAAGTGGACCCAACTCACAATTTATATTGGACTGGACCCAACTCACAATTTATATTGGACTGGACCCAACTCACAATTTATATTGGACTGGACCCAACTCACAATTTATATTGGACTGGACTGGACCCAACTCACAATTTATATTGGACTGGACCCAACTCACACTTTATATTGGACTGGACTGGACCCAACTCACAATTTATACTGGACTGGACTGGACTGGACTGGACTGGACTGGACCCAACTCACAATTTATATTGGACTGGACTGGACTGGACCCAACTCACAATTTATATTGGACTGGACCCAACTCACAATTTATATTGGACTGGACCCAACTCACACTTTATATTGGACTGGACTGGACCCAACTCACAATTTATATTGGACTGGACCCAACTCACAATTTATATTGGACTGGACCCAACTCACAATTTATACTGGACTGGACCCAACTCACAATTTATATTGGACTGGACCCAACTCACAATTTATATTGGACTGGACCCAACTCACAATTTATATTGGACTGGACCCAACTCACAATTTATATTGGACTGGACCCAACTCACAATTTATACTGGACTGGACTGGACCCAACTCACAATTTATATTGGACTGGACTGGACCCAACTCACAATTTATACTGGACTGGACTGAACCCAACTCACAATTTATACTGGACTGGACTGAACCCAACTCACAATTTATATTGGACTGGACCCAACTCACAATTTATACTGGACTGGACCCAACTCACAATTTATACTGGACTGGACTGGACCCAACTCACACTTTATACTGGACTGGAATGGACCCAACTCACACTTTATACTGGACTGGACCCAACTCACACTTTATACTGGACTGGACTGGACCCAACTCACACTTTATATTGGACTGGACCCAACTCACACTTTATACTGGACTGGACTGGACCCAACTCACACTTTACACTGGACTGGACTGGACCCAACTCACAATTTATATTGGACTGGACTGGACCCAACTCACAATTTATATTGGACTGGACTGGACCCAACTCACAATTTATATTGGACTGGACCCAACTCACACTTTATACTGGACTGGACTGGACCCAACTCACACTTTATATTGGACTTTACCCAACTCACACTTTATACTGGACTGGACTGGACCCAACTCACACTTTACACTGGACTGGACTGGACCCAACTCACACTTTATATTGGACTGGACCCAACTCACACTTTATACTGGACTGGACTGGACCCAACTCACACTTTACACTGGACTGGACTGGACCCAACTCACAATTTATATTGGACTGGACTGGACCCAACTCACAATTTATATTGGACTGGACTGGACCCAACTCACAATTTATATTGGACTGGACCCAACTCACAATTTATATTGGACTGGACCCAACTCACAATTTATATTGGACTGGACTGGACTGGACTGGACCCAACTCACAATTTATATTGGACTGGACTGGACTGGACTGGACCCAACTCACAATTTATATTGGACTGGATCCAACTCACAATTTATATTGGACTGGACCCAACTCACAATTTATATTGGACTGGACCCAACTCACAATTTATATTGGACTGGACCCAACTAACAATTTATATTGGACTGGATCCAACTCACAATTTATACTGGACTGGACTGGACTGGACCCAACTCACACTTTATACTGGACTGGACCCAACTCACACTTTATACTGGACTGGACCCAACTCACACTTTATACTGGGCTGGACTGGACCCAACTCACACTTTATACTGGACTGGACTGGACCCAACTCACACTTTATACTGGACTGGACCCAACTCACGCTTTATACTGGACTGGACCCAACTCACACTTTACACTGGACTGGACTGGACCCAACTCACACTTTATACTGGACTGGACCCAACTCACACTTTATACTGGACTGGACCCAACTCACACTTTATACTGGACTGGACTGGACCCAACTCACACTTTATACTGGACTGGACTGGACCCAACTCACACTTTATACTGGACTGGACCCAACTCACACTTTATACTGGACTGGACTGGACCCAACTCAGACTTTATACTGGACTGGACCCAACTCACACTTTATACTGGACTGGACTGGACCCAACTCACACTTTATACTGGACTGGACCCAACTCACACTTTATACTGGACTGGACCCAACTCACACTTTATACTGGACTGGACCCAACTCACACTTTATACTGGACTGGACCCAACTCACACTTTATACTGGGCTGGACTGGACCCAACTCACAGTTTATACTGGACTGGACTGGACCCAACTCACAGTTTATACTGGACTGGACTGGACCCAACTCACACTTTATACTGGACTGGACCCAACTCACACTTTATACTGGACTGGACCCAACTCACACTTTATACTGGACTGGACTGGACCCAACTCACACTTTATACTGGACAGGACTGGACCCAACTCACACTTTATACTGGACTGGACTGGACCCAACTCACACTTTATACTGGACTGGACCCAACTCACACTTTATACTGGACTGGACTGGACCCAACTCACACTTTATACTGGACTGGACTGAACCCAACTCACACTTTATACTGGACTGGACCCAACTCACACTTTATACTGGACTGGACCCAACTCACACTTTATACTGGGCTGGACTGGACCCAACTCACAGTTTATACTGGACTGGACCCAACTCACACTTTATACTGGACTGGACTGGACCCAACTCACACTTTATACTGGACTGGACTGGACCCAACTCACACTTTATACTGGACTGGACCCAACTCACACTTTATACTGGACTGGACTGGACCCAACTCACACTTTATACTGGACTGGACCCAACTCACACTTTATACTGGACTGGACTGGACCCAACTCACACTTTATACTGGACTGGACCCAACTCACACTTTATACTGGACTGGACTGGACCCAACTCACACTTTATACTGGACTGGACTGGACCCAACTCACACTTTATACTGGACTGGACTGGACCCAACTCACACTTTATACTGGACTGGACCCAACTCACACTTTATACTGGACTGGACTGGACCCAACTCACACTTTATACTGGACTGGACCCAACTCACACTTTATACTGGACTGGACCCAACTCACACTTTATACTGGACTGGACTGGACCCAACTCACACTTTATACTGGACTGGACCCAACTCACACTTTATACTGGACTGGACCCAACTCACACTTTATACTGGACTGGACCCAACTCACACTTTATACTGGACTGGACCCAACTCACACTTTATACTGGACTGGACCCAACTCACACTTTATACTGGACTGGACCCAACTCACACTTTATACAGGACTGGACCCAACTCACACTTTATACTGGACTGGACTGGACCCAACTCACACTTTATACTGGACAGGACTGGACCCAACTCACACTTTATACTGGTCTGGACCCAACTCACACTTTATACTGGACTGGACCCAACTCACACTTTACACTGGACTGGACCCAACTCACACTTTATACTGGACTGGACCCAACTCACACTTTATACTGGACTGGACTGGACCCAACTCACACTTTACACTGGACTGGACCCAACTCACACTTTATACTGGACTGGACTGGACCCAACTCACACTTTATAATGGACTGGACTGGAACAAACTCACACTTTATACTGGACTGAACCCAACTCACACTTTATACTGGACTGGACTGGACCCAACTCACACTTTATACTGGACTGGACTGGACCCAACTCACACTTTATACTGGACTGGACCCAACTCACACTTTATACTGGACTGGACTGGACTGGACCCAACTCACACTTTATACTGGACTGGACCCAACTCACACTTTATACTGGACTGGACTGGACCCAACTCACACTTTACACTGGACTGGACTGGACCCAACTCACACTTTATACTGGACTGGACTGGACCCAACTCACACTTTATACTGGACTGGACTGGACCCAACTCACACTTTACACTGGACTGGACTGGACCCAACTCACACTTTACACTGGACTGGACTGGACCCAACTCACACTTTATACTGGACTGGACCAAACTCACACTTTACACTGGACTGGACTGGACCCAACTCACACTTTATACTGGACTGGACCCAACTCACACTTTATACTGGACTGGACTGGACCCAACTCACACTTTATACTGGACTGGACCCAACTCACACTTTATACTGTACTGGACCCAACTCACTCTTTATACTGGGCTGGACTGGACCCAACTCACACTTTATACTGGGCTAGACTGGACCCAACTCACACTTTATACTGGACTGAACCCAACTCACACTTTATACTGGACTGGACCCAACTCACACTTTATACTGGACTGGACCCAACTCACACTTTATACTGGACAGGACTGGACCCAACTCACACTTTATACTGGACTGGACTGGACCCAACTCACACTTTATACTGGACTGGACCCAACTCACACTTTATACTGGACTGGACTGGACCCAACTCACACTTTATACTGGACTGAGCTGAACCCAACTCACACTTTATACTGGACTGGACCCAACTCACACTTTATACTGGACTGGACCCAACTCACACTTTATACTGGGCTGGACTGGACCCAACTCACAGTTTATACTGGACTGGACCCAACTCACACTTTATACTGGACTGGACTGGACCCAACTCACACTTTATACTGAACTGGACTGGACCCAACTCACACTTTATACTGGACTGGACCCAACTCACACTTTATACTGGACTGGACCCAACTCACACTTTATACTGGACTGGACTGGACCCAACTCACACTTTATACTGGACTGGACTGGACCCAACTCACACTTTATACTGGACTGGACTGGACCCAACTCACACTTTATACTGGACTGGACCCAACTCACACTTTATACTGGACTGGACTGGACCCAACTCACACTTTATACTGGACTGGACCCAACTCACACTTTATACTGGACTGGACTGGACCCAACTCACACTTTATACTGGACTGGACTGGACCCAACTCACACTTTATACTGGACTGGACTGGACCCAACTCACACTTTATACTGGACTGGACCCAACTCACACTTTATACTGGACTGGACTGGACCCAACTCACACTTTATACTGGACTGGACCCAACTCACACTTTATACTGGACTGGACTGGACCCAACTCACACTTTATACTGGACTGGACTGGACCCAACTCACACTTTATACTGGACTGGACCCAACTCACACTTTATACTGGACTGGACCCAACTCACACTTTATACTGGACTGGACTGGACCCAACTCACACTTTATACTGGACTGGACCCAACTCACACTTTATACTGGACTGGACCCAACTCACACTTTATACTGGACTGGACCCAACTCACACTTTATACTGGACTGGACTGGACCCAACTCACACTTTATACTGGACTGGACTGGACCCAACTCACACTTTATACTGGACTGGACTGGACTGAACCCAACTCACACTTTATACTGGACTGGACTGGACCCAACTCACACTTTATACTGACTGGACTGGACCCAACTCACACTTTATACTGGACTGGACCCAACTCACACTTTATACTGGACTGGACTGGACCCAACTCACACTTTTTACTGGACTGGACTGGACCCAACTCACACTTTTATACTGGACTGGACTGGACCCAACTCACACTTTATACTACTGGACTGGACCCAACTCACACTTTATACTGGACTGGACTGGACCCAACTCACACTTTATACTGGACTGGACCCAACTCACACTTTATACTGGACTGGACCCAACTCACACTTTATACTGGACTGGACTGGACCCAACTCACACTTTATACTGGACTGGACCCAACTCACACTTTATACTGGACTGGACCCAACTCACACTTTTATGGACTGGACTGGACCCAACTCACACTTTATACTGGACTGGACCCAACTCACAACTTTATACTGGACTGGACCCAACTCACACTTTATACTGGACTGGACCCAACTCACACTTTATACTGGACTGGACCCAACTCACACTTTATACTGGACTGGACTGGACCCAACTCACACTTTATACTGGACTGGACCCAACTCACACTTTATACTGGACTGGACCCAACTCACACTTTTACTGGACTGGACTGGACCCAACTCACACTTTATACTGGACTGGACCCAACTCACACTTTATACTGGACTGGACTGGACCCAACTCACACTTTATACTGGACTGGACTGGACCCAACTCACACTTTATACTGGACTGGACCCAACTCACACTTTATACTGGACTGGACTGGACCCAACTCACACTTTATATGGACTGGACTGGACCCAACTCACACTTTATACTGGACTGGACCCAACTCACACTTTATACTGGACTGGACTGGACCCAACTCACACTTTATACTGGACTGGACTGGACCCAACTCACACTTTATACTGGACTGGACCCAACTCACACTTTATACTGGACTGGACTGGACCCAACTCACACTTTATACTGGACTGGACCCAACTCACACTTTATACTGGACTGGACTGGACCCAACTCACACTTTTACTGGACTGGACTGGACCCAACTCACACTTTATACTGGACTGGACTGGACCCAACTCACACTTTATACTGGACTGGACTGGACCCAACTCACACTTTATACTGGACTGGACTGGACCCAACTCACACTTTATACTGGACTGGACTGGACCCAACTCACACTTTATACTGGACTGGACCCAACTCACACTTTATACTGGACTGGACTGGACCCAACTCACACTTTATACTGGACTGGACCCAACTCACACTTTATACTGGACTGGACTGGACCCAACTCACACTTTATACTGGACTGGACCCAACTCACACTTTATACTGGACTGGACCCAACTCACACTTTATACTGGACTGGACTGGACCCAACTCACACTTTATACTGGACTGGACCCAACTCACACTTTATACTGGACTGGACCCAACTCACACTTTATACTGGACTGGACCCAACTCACACTTTATACTGGACTGGACCCAACTCACACTTTTATACTGGACCCAACTCACACTTTATACTGGACTGGACCCAACTCACACTTTATACTGGACTGGACTGGACCCAACTCACACTTTATACTGGACTGGACCCAACTCACACTTTATACTGGACTGGACTGGACCCAACTCACACTTTATACTGGACTGGACTGGACTGGACCCAACTCACACTTTATACTGGACTGGACCCAACTCACACTTTATACTGGACTGGACCCAACTCACACTTTACACTGGACTGGACTGGACCCAACTCACACTTTACACTGGACTGGACTGGACCCAACTCACACTTTATACTGGACTGGACTGGACCCAACTCACACTTTATACTGGACTGGACTGGACCCAACTCACACTTTATACTGGACTGGACCCAACTCACACTTTATACTGGACTGGACCCAACTCACACTTTATACTGGACTGGACTGGACCCAACTCACACTTTATACTGGACTGGACTGGACCCAACTCACACTTTACTACTGGACTGGACCCAACTCACACTTTATACTGGACTGGACCCAACTCACACTTTATACTGGACTGGACTGGACCCAACTCACACTTTATACTGGACTGGACCCAACTCACACTTTATACTGGACTGGACTGGACCCAACTCACACTTTATACTGGACTGGACCCAACTCACACTTTATACTGGACTGGACTGGACCCAACTCACACTTTATACTGGACTGGACCCAACTCACACTTTATACTGGACTGGACTGGACCCAACTCACACTTTATACTGGACTGGACCCAACTCACACTTTATACTGGACTGGACTGGACCCAACTCACACTTTATACTGGACTGGACTGGACCCAACTCACACTTTATACTGGACTGGACCCAACTCACACTTTATACTGGACTGGACCCAACTCACACTTTATACTGGACTGGACTGGACCCAACTCACACTTTATACTGGACTGGACCCAACTCACACTTTATATACTGGACTGGACCCAACTCACACTTTATACTGGACTGGACCCAACTCACACTTTATACTGGACTGGACTGGACCCAACTCACACTTTATACTGGACTGGACCCAACTCACACTTTATACTGGACTGGACTGGACCCAACTCACACTTTATACTGGACTGGACTGGACCCAACTCACACTTTATACTGGACTGGACCCAACTCACACTTTATACTGGACTGGACTGGACCCAACTCACACTTTATACTGGACTGGACCCAACTCACACTTTATACTGGACTGGACCCAACTCACACTTTATACTGGACTGGACCCAACTCACACTTTATACTGGACTGGACTGGACCCAACTCACACTTTATACTGGACTGGACCCAACTCACACTTTATACTGGACTGGACTGGACCCAACTCACACTTTATACTGGACTGGACCAACTCACACTTTTATACTGGACTGGACCCAACTCACACTTTATACTGGACTGGACCCAACTCACACTTTATACTGGACTGGACTGGACCCAACTGGACTGGACCCAACTCACACTTTATACTGGACTGGACCCAACTCACACTTTATACTGGACTGGACCCAACTCACACTTTATACTGGACTGGACCCAACTCACACTTTATACTGGACTGGACCCAACTCACACTTTATACTGGACTGGACCCAATCACACTTTATACTGGACTGGACTGGACCCAACTCACACTTTATACTGGACTGGACCCAACTCACACTTTATACTGACTGGACTGGACCCAACTCACACTTTATACTGGACTGGACTGGACCCAACTCACACTTTACTACTGGACTGGACCCAACTCACACTTTATACTGGACTGGACCCAACTCACACTTTATACTTGGACTGGACCCAACTCACACTTTTACTGGACTGGACTGGACCCAACTCACACTTTATACTGGACTGGACTGGACCCAACTCACACTTTATACTGGACTGGACCCAACTCACACTTTATACTGGACTGGACTGGACCCAACTCACACTTTATACTGGACTGGACCCAACTCACACTTTATACTGGACTGGACCCAACTCACACTTTATACTACTGGACTGGACCCAACTCACACTTTATACTGGACTGGACCCAACTCACACTTTATACTGGACTGGACCCAACTCACACTTTATACTGGACTGGACCCAACTCACACTTTATACTGGACTGGACCCAACTCACACTTTATACTGGACTGGACCCAACTCACACTTTATACTGGACTGGACTGGACCCAACTCACACTTTATACTGGACTGGACTGGACCCAACTCACACTTTATACTGGACTGGACCCAACTCACACTTTATACTGGACTGGACTGGACCCAACTCACACTTTATACTGGACTGGACCCAACTCACACTTTATACTGGACTGGACCCAACTCACACTTTATACTGGACTGGACCCAACTCACACTTTATACTGGACTGGACTGGACCCAACTCACACTTTATACTGGACTGGACCCAACTCACACTTTATACTGGACTGGACTGGACCCAACTCACACTTTATACTGGACTGGACTGGACCCAACTCACACTTTATACTGGACTGGACCCAACTCACACTTTATACTGGACTGGACTGGACCCAACTCACACTTTATACTGGACTGGACTGGACCCAACTCACACTTTATACTGGACTGGACCCAACTCACACTTTATACTGGACTGGACTGGACCCAACTCACACTTTATACTGGACTGGACCCAACTCACACTTTATACTGGACTGGACTGGACCCAACTCACACTTTATACTGGACTGGACCCAACTCACACCCACTGGACTGGACCCAACTTTATACTGGACTGGACTGGACCCAACTCACACTTTATACTGGACTGGACCCAACTCACACTTTATACTGGACTGGACCCAACTCACACTTTACACTGGACTGGACCCAACTCACACTTTATACTGGACTGGACCCAACTCACACTTTATACTGGACTGGACCCAACTCACACTTTATACTGGACTGGACTGGACCCAACTCACACTTTATACTGGACTGGACTGGACCCAACTCACACTTTATACTGGACTGGACTGGACCCAACTCACACTTTATACTGGACTGGACTGGACCCAACTCACACTTTATACTGGACTGGACCCAACTCACACTTTATACTGGACTGGACTGGACCCAACTCACACTTTATACTGGACTGGACCCAACTCACACTTTATACTGGACTGGACCCAACTCACACTTTATACTGGACTGGACTGGACCCAACTCACACTTTATACTGGACTGGACCCAACTCACACTTTATACTGGACTGGACCCAACTCACACTTTATACTGGACTGGACCCAACTCACACTTTATACTGGACTGGACTGGACCCAACTCACACTTTATACTGGACTGGACCCAACTCACACTTTATACTGGACTGGACCCAACTCACACTTTATACTGGACTGGACTGGACCCAACTCACACTTTATACTGGACTGGACCCAACTCACACTTTATACTGGACTGGACCCAACTCACACTTTTATACTGGACTGGACCTTTATACAACTCACACTTTATACTGGACTGGACTGGACCCAACTCACACTTTATACTGGACTGGACCCAACTCACACTTTATACTGGACTGGACTGGACCCAACTCACACTTTATACTGGACTGGACCCAACTCACACTTTATACTGGACTGGACTGGACCCAACTCACACTTTATACTGGACTGGACTGGACCCAACTCACACTTTATACTGGACTGGACCCAACTCACACTTTATACTGGACTGGACTGGACCCAACTCACACTTTATACTGGACTGGACTGGACCCAACTCACACTTTATACTGGACTGGACCCAACTCACACTTTATACTGGACTGGACCCAACTCACACTTTATACTGGACTGGACCCAACTCACACTTTATACTGGACTGGACCCAACTCACACTTTATACTGGACTGGACCCAACTCACACTTTATACTGGACTGGACCCAACTCACACTTTATACTGGACTGGACTGGACCCAACTCACACTTTATACTGGACTGGACCCAACTCACACTTTATACTGGACTGGACCCAACTCACACTTTATACTGGACTGGACCCAACTCACACTTTATACTGGACTGGACTGGACCCAACTCACACTTTTATACTGGACTGGACCCAACTCACACTTTATACTGGACTGGACCCAACTCACACTTTACTGGACTGGACTGGACCCAACTCACACTTTATACTGGACTGGACCCAACTCACACTTTATACTGGACTGGACTGGACCCAACTCACACTTTATACTGGACTGGACCCAACTCACACTTTATACTGGACTGGACCCAACTCACACTTTATACTGGACTGGACCCAACTCACACTTTATACTGGACTGGACCCAACTCACACTTTATACTGGACTGGACTGGACCCAACTCACACATTATACTATACTGGACTGGACCCAACTCACACTTTATACTGGACTGGACCCAACTCACTGGACCCACTTATACTGGACTGGACCCAACTCACACTTTATACTGGACTGGACCCAACTCACACTTTATACTGGACTGGACCCAACTCACACTTTATACTGGACTGGACTGGACCCAACTCACACTTTATACTGGACTGGACCCAACTCACACTTTATACTGGACTGGACCCAACTCACACTTTATACTGGACTGGACCCAACTCACACTTTATACTGGACTGGACCCAACTCACACTTTATACTGGACTGGACCCAACTCACACTTTATACTGGACTGGACTGGACTGGACCCAACTCACACTTTATACTGGACTGGACCCAACTCACACTTTATACTGGACTGGACCCAACTCACACTTTATACTGGACTGGACCCAACTCACACTTTATACTGGACTGGACCCAACTCACACTTTATACTGGACTGGACCCAACTCACACTTTATACTGGACTGGACCCAACTCACACTTTATACTGGACTGGACCCAACTCACACTTTATACTGGACTGGACTGGACCCAACTCACACTTTATACTGGACTGGACTGGACCCAACTCACACTTTATACTGGACTGGACCCAACTCACACTTTATACTGGACTGGACTGGACCCAACTCACACTTTATACTGGACTGGACCCAACTCACACTTTATACTGGACTGGACTGGACCCAACTCACACTTTATACTGGACTGGACCCAACTCACACTTTATACTGGACTGGACTGGACCCAACTCACACTTTATACTGGACTGGACTGGACCCAACTCACACTTTATACTGGACTGGACTGGACCCAACTCACACTTTATACTGGACTGGACCCAACTCACACTTTATACTGGACTGGACTGGACCCAACTCACACTTTATACTGGACTGGACCCAACTCACACTTTATACTGGACTGGACTGGACCCAACTCACACTTTATACTGGACTGGACTGGACCCAACTCACACTTTATACTGGACTGGACCCAACTCACACTTTATACTGGACTGGACCCAACTCACACTTTATACTGGACTGGACTGGACCCAACTCACACTTTATACTGGACTGGACCCAACTCACACTTTATACTGGACTGACCCAACTCACACTTTACTGGACTGGACTGGACCCAACTCACACTTTATACTGGACTGGACCCAACTCACACTTTATACTTTGGACTGGACTGGACCCAACTGGACCCAACTCACTTTATACTGACTGGACTGGACCCAACTCACACTTTATACTGGACTGGACCCAACTCACACTTTATACTGGACTGGACCCAACTCACACTTTATACTGGACTGGACCCAACTCACACTTTATACTGGACTGGACCCAACTCACACTTTATACTGGACTGGACTGGACCCAACTCACACTTTATACTGGACTGGACCCAACTCACACTTTATACTGGACTGGACTGGACCCAACTCACACTTTATACTGGACTGGGACCCAACTCACACTTTATACTGGACTGGACCCAACTCACACTTTATACTGGACTGGACTGGACCCAACTCACACTTTTACTGGACTGGACTGGACCCAACTCACACTTTATACTGGACTGGACCCAACTCACACTTTATACTGGACTGGACCCAACTCACACTTTATACTGGACTGGACCCAACTACTGGACTGGACCCAACTCACACTTTATACTGGACAGGACTGGACCCATCTCACACTTTATACTGGTCTGGACCCAACTCACACTTTATACTGGACTGGACTGGACCCAACTCACACTTTTATACTGGACTGGACCCAACTCACACTTTATACTGGACTGGACTGGACCCAACTCACACTTTATACTGGACTGGACCCAACTCACACTTTATACTGGACTGGACTGGACCCAACTCACACTTTATACTGGACTGGACTGGACCCAACTCACACTTTATACTGGACTGGACCCAACTCACACTTTATACTGGACTGGACTGGACCCAACTCACACTTTATACTGGACTGGACCCAACTCACACTTTATACTGGACTGGACCCAACTCACACTTTATACTGGACTGGACCCAACTCACACTTTATACTGGACTGGACTGGACCCAACTCACACTTTATACTGGACTGGACCCAACTCACACTTTATACTAGACTGGACCCAACTCACACTTTATACTGGACTGGACTGGACCCAACTCACACTTTATACTGGACTGGACCCAACTCACACTTTATACTGGACTGGACTGGACCCAACTCACACTTTATACTGGACTGGACCCAACTCACACTTTATACTGGACTGGACCCAACTCACACTTTATACTGGACTGGACCCAACTCACACTTTATACTGGACTGGACCCAACTCACACTTTATACTGGACTGGACTGGACCCAACTCACACTTTATACTGGACTGGACCCAACTCACACTTTATACTGGACTGGACCCAACTCACACTTTATACTGGACTGGACTGGACCCAACTCACACTTTATACTGGACTGGACCCAACTCACACTTTATACTGGACTGGACCCAACTCACACTTTATACTGGACTGGACTGGACCCAACTCACACTTTATACTGGACTGGACTGGACCCAACTCACACTTTATACTGGACTGGACTGGACCCAACTCACACTTTATACTGGACTGGACTGGACCCAACTCACACTTTATACTGGACTGGACTGGACCCAACTCACACTTTATACTGGACTGGACCCAACTCACACTTTATACTGGACTGGACTGGACCCAACTCACACTTTTATACTGGACTGGACCCAACTCACACTTTATACTGGACTGGACTGGACCCAACTCACACTTTATACTGGACTGGACCCAACTCACACTTTATACTGGACTGGACCCAACTCACACTTTATACTGGACTGGACCCAACTCACACTTTATACTGGACTGGACCCAACTCTTTACACTTTACTACTGGACTGGACCCAACTCACACTTTATACTGGACTGGACCCAACTCACACTTTATACTGGACTGGACCCAACTCACACTTTATACTGGACTGGACCCAACTCACACTTTTTATACTGGACTGGACTGGACCCAACTCACACTTTATACTGGACTGGACCCAACTCACACTTTATACTGGACTGGACCCAACTCACACTTTATACTGGACTGGACCCAACTCACACTTTATACTGGACTGGACCCAACTCACACTTTTATACTGGACTGGACCCAACTCACACTTTTACTGGACTGGACTGGACCCAACTCACACTTTTATACTGGACTGGACCCAACTCACACTTTATACTGGACTGGACCCAACTCACACTTTATACTGGACTGGACCCAACTCACACTTTATACTGGACTGGACCCAACTCACACTTTTATACTGGACTGGACCCAACTCACACTTTATACTGGACTGGACTGGACCCAACTCACACTTTTATACTGGACTGGACCCAACTCACACTTTATACTGGACTGGACTGGACCCAACTCACACTTTATACTGGACTGGACTGGACCCAACTCACACTTTATACTGGACTGGACCCAACTCACACTTTATACTGGACCCAACTCACACTTTTTATACTGGACTGGACCCAACTCACACTTTATACTGGACTGGACCCAACTCACACTTTATACTGGACTGGACTGGACCCAACTCACACTTTATACTGGACTGGACCCAACTCACACTTTATACTGGACTGGACTGGACCCAACTCACACTTTATACTTATACTGGACTGGACCCAACTCACACTTTATACTGGACTGGACTGGACCCAACTCACACTTTATACTGGACTGGACCCAACTCACACTTTATACTGGACTGGACCCAACTCACACTTTATACTGGACTGGACTGGACCCAACTCACACTTTATACTGGACTGGACCCAACTCACACTTTATACTGGACTGGACTGGACCCAACTCACACTTTATACTGGACTGGACCCAACTCACACTTTATACTGGACTGGACCCAACTCACACTTTATACTGGACTGGACTGGACCCAACTCACACTTTATACTGGACTGGACCCAACTCACACTTTTACTGGACTGGACCCAACCACACTTTATATACTGGACTGGACCCAACTCACACTTTATACTACTGGACTGGACCCAACTCACACTTTATACTGGACTGGACCCAACTCACACTTTATACTGGACTGGACTGGACCCAACTCACACTTTATACTGGACTGGACTGGACCCAACTCACACTTTTATACTGGACTGGACCCAACTCACACTTTTATACTGGACTGGACCCAACTCACACTTTATACTGGACTGGACCCAACTCACACTTTATACTGGACTGGACCCAACTCACACTTTATACTGGACTGGACCCAACTCACACTTTATACTGGACTGGACTGGACCCAACTCACACTTTATACTGGACTGGACTGGACCCAACTCACACTTTATACTGGACTGGACTGGACCCAACTCACACTTTATACTGGACTGGACCCAACTCACACTTTATACTGGACTGGACTGGACCCAACTCACACTTTATACTGGACTGGACCCAACTCACACTTTATACTGGACTGGACCCAACTCACACTTTATACTGGACTGGACCCAACTCACACTTTATACTGGACTGGACCCAACTCACACTTTATACTGGACTGGACCCAACTCACACTTTATACTGGACTGGACTGGACCCAACTCACACTTTATACTGGACTGGACTGGACCCAACTCACACTTTATACTGGACTGGACCCAACTCACACTTTATACTGGACTGGACTGGACCCAACTCACACTTTATACTGGACTGGACCCAACTCACACTTTATACTGTACTGGACTGGACCCAACTCACACTTTATACTGGACTGGACCCAACTCACACTTTATACTGGACTGGACCCAACTCACTTTTATACTGGACTGGACCCAACTCACACTTTATACTGGACTGACTGGACCCAACTCACACTTTATACTGGACTGGACCCAACTCACACTTTATACTGGACTGGACCCAACTCACACTTTATACTGGACTGGACCCAACTCACACTTTATACTGGACTGGACCCAACTCACACTTTATACTGGACTGGACTGGACCCAACTCACACTTTATACTGGACTGGACCCAACTCACACTTTATACTGGACTGGACTGGACCCAACTCACACTTTATACTGGACTGGACCCAACTCACACTTTTTATACTGGACTGGACCCAACTCACACTTTATACTGGACTGGACCCAACTCACACTTTATACTGGACTGGACCCAACTCACACTTTTATACTGGACTGGACCCAACTCACACTTTTATACTGGACTGGACCCAACTCACACTTTATGGACTGGACTGGACCCAACTCACACTTTATACTGGACTGGACCCAACTCACACTTTATACTGGACTGGACTGGACCCAACTCACACTTTTATACTGGACTGGACCCAACTCACACTTTATACTGGACTGGACCCAACTCACACTTTATACTGGACTGGACTGGACCCAACTCACACTTTTATACTGGACTGGACCCAACTCACACTTTATACTGGACTGGGACCCAACTCACACTTTATACTGGACTGGACCCAACTCACACTTTATACTGGACTGGACTGGACCCAACTCACACTTTATACTGGACTGGACCCAACTCACACTTTATATACTGGACTGGACCCAACTCACACTTTTTACTGGACTGGACTGGACCCAACTCACACTTTATACTGGACTGGACCCAACTCACACTTTATACTGGACTGGACCCAACTCACACTTTATACTGGACTGGACTGGACCCAACTCACACTTTATACTGGACTGGACCCAACTCACACTTTATACTGACTGGACTGGACCCAACTCACACTTTATACTGGACTGGACTGGACCCAACTCACACTTTATACTGGACTGGACCCAACTCACACTTTATACTGGACTGGACTGGACCCAACTCACACTTTATACTGGACTGGACTGGACCCAACTCACACTTTACTACTGGACTGGACCCAACTCACACTTTATACTGGACTGGACCCAACTCACACTTTATACTGGACTGGACTGGACCCAACTCACACTTTATACTGGACTGGACCCAACTCACTGGACCCAACTCACCCTTTATACTGGACTGGACTGGACCCAACTCACACTTTATACTGGACTGGACTGGACCCAACTCACACTTTATACTGGACTGGACCCAACTCACACTTTATACTGGACTGGACCCAACTCACACTTTTACTACTGGACTGGACCCAACTCACACTTTTTACTACTGGACTGGACCCAACTCACACTTTATACTGACTGGACTGGACCCAACTCACACTTTATACTGGACTGGACTGGACTGGACCCAACTCACACTTTTACTACTGGACTGGACCCAACTCACACTTTATACTGGACTGGACTGGACCCAACTCACACTTTATACTGGACTGGACCCAACTCACACTTTATACTGGACTGGACTGGACCCAACTCACACTTTATACTGGACTGGACTGGACCCAACTCACACTTTATACTGGACTGGACTGGACCCAACTCACACTTTATACTGGACTGGACCCAACTCACACTTTATACTGGACTGGACCCAACTCACACTTTATACTGGACTGGACTGGACCCAACTCACACTTTATACTGGACTGGACCCAACTCACACTTTATACTGGACTGGACTGGACCCAACTCACACTTTATACTGGACTGGACTGGACCCAACTCACACTTTATACTGGACTGGACCCAACTCAACACTTTTATACTGGACTGGACCCAACTCACACTTTATACTGACTGGACTGGACCCAACTCACACTTTTATACTGGACTGGACCCAACTCACACTTTATACTGGACTGGACCCAACTCACACTTTATACTGGACTGGACCCAACTCACACTTTATACTGGACTGGACTGGACCCAACTCACACTTTATACTGGACTGGACCCAACTCACACTTTATACTGGACTGGACCCAACTCACACTTTATACTGGACTGGACCCAACTCACACTTTATACTGGACTGGACCCAACTCACACTTTATACTGGACTGGACTGGACCCAACTCACACTTTATACTGGACTGGACCCAACTCACACTTTTTACTGGACTGGACTGGACCCAACTCACACTTTATACTGGACTGGACCCAACTCACACTTTATACTGACTGGACTGGACCCAACTCACACTTTTATACTGGACTGGACCCAACTCACACTTTATACTGGACTGGACTGGACCCAACTCACACTTTATACTGGACTGGACCCAACTCACACTTTATACTGGACTGGACCCAACTCACACTTTATACTGGACTGGACCCAACTCACACTTTATACTGGACTGGACTGGACCCAACTCACACTTTATACTGGACTGGACCCAACTCACACTTTATACTGGACTGGACCCAACTCACACTTTATACTGGACTGGACTGGACCCAACTCACACTTTATACTGGACTGGACCCAACTCACACTTTATACTGGACTGGACCCAACTCACACTTTATACTGGACTGGACTGGACCCAACTCACACTTTATACTGGACTGGACCCAACTCACACTTTATACTGGACTGGACCCAACTCACACTTTATACTGGACTGGACCCAACTCACACTTTATACTGGACTGGACTGGACCCAACTCACACTTTATACTGGACTGGACTGGACCCAACTCACACTTTATACTGGACTGGACTGGACCCAACTCACACTTTATACTGGACTGGACTGGACCCAACTCACACTTTATACTGGACTGGACCCAACTCACACTTTATACTGGACTGGACCCAACTCACACTTTATACTGGACTGGACCCAACTCACACTTTATACTGGACTGGACCCAACTCACACTTTATACTGGACTGGACCCAACTCACACTTTATACTGGACTGGACCCAACTCACACTTTATACTGGACTGGACTGGACCCAACTCACACTTTATACTGGACTGGACTGGACCCAACTCACACTTTATACTGGACTGGACCCAACTCACACTTTATACTGGACTGGACCCAACTCACACTTTATACTGGACTGGACTGGACCCAACTCACACTTTATACTGGACTGGACCCAACTCACACTTTATACTGGACTGGACCCAACTCACACTTTATACTGGACTGGACTGGACCCAACTCACACTTTATACTGGACTGGACCCAACTCACACTTTATACTGGACTGGACTGGACCCAACTCACACTTTATACTGGACTGGACTGGACCCAACTCACACTTTATACTGGACTGGACCCAACTCACACTTTTTATACTGGACTGGACCCAACTCACACTTTATATGGACTGGACTGGACCCAACTCACACTTTATACTGGACTGGACCCAACTCACACTTTATACTGGACTGGACTGGACCCAACTCACACTTTATACTGGACTGGACTGGACCCAACTCACACTTTATACTGGACTGGACCCAACTCACACTTTATACTGGACTGGACCCAACTCACACTTTATACTGGACTGGACTGGACCCAACTCACACTTTATACTGGACTGGACCCAACTCACACTTTATACTGGACTGGACCCAACTCACACTTTATACTGGACTGGACCCAACTCACACTTTATACTGGACTGACCCAACTCACACTTATATGGACTGGACTGGACCCAACTCACACTTTATACTGGACTGGACTGGACTGGACCCAACTCACACTTTATACTGGACTGGACTGGACCCAACTCACACTTTATACTGGACTGGACCAACCCACACTTTATACTGGACTGGACCCAACTCACACTTTATACTGGACTGGACCCAACTCACACTTTATACTGGACTGGACCCAACTCACACTTTTATACTGGACTGGACCCAACTCACACTTTTATGGACTGGACTGGACCCAACTCACACTTTATACTGGACTGGACTGGACTGGACCCAACTCCACACTGGACTGGACCCAACTCACACTTTATACTGGACTGGACCCAACTCACACTTTATACTGGACTGGACTGGACCCAACTCACACTTTATACTGGACTGGACCCAACTCACACTTTATACTGGACTGGACTGGACCCAACTCACACTTTATACTGGACTGGACCCAACTCACACTTTATACTGGACTGGACCCAACTCACACTTTATACTGGACTGGACCCAACTCACACTTTATACTGGACTGGACTGGACCCAACTCACACTTTATACTGGACTGGACTGGACCCAACTCACACTTTATACTGGACTGGACCCAACTCACACTTTATACTGGACTGGACTGGACCCAACTCACACTTTATACTGGACTGGACCCAACTACTTTGGACTGGACTGGACCCAACTCACACTTTATACTGGACTGGACCCAACTCACACTTTTACTACTGGACTGGACCCAACTCACACTTTATACTGGACTGGACCCAACTCACACTTTATACTGGACTGGACTGGACCCAACTCACACTTTATACTGGACTGGACTGGACCCAACTCACACTTTATACTGGACTGGACCCAACTCACACTTTATACTGGACTGGACTGGACCCAACTCACACTTTATACTGGACTGGACCCAACTCACACTTTATACTGGACTGGACCCAACTCACACTTTATACTGGACTGGACCCAACTCACACTTTATACTGGACTGACTGGACCCAACTCACACTTTATACTGACTGGACTGGACCCAACTCACACTTTATACTGGACTGGACCCAACTCACACTTTATACTACTGGACTGGACCCAACTCACACTTTTATACTGGACTGGACCCAACTCACACTTTATACTGGACTGGACCCAACTCACACTTTTACTACTGGACTGGACCCAACTCACACTTTACACTGGACTGGACTGGACCCAACTCACACTTTATACTGGACTGGACTGGACCCAACTCACACTTTATACTGGACTGGACTGGACCCAACTCACACTTTATACTGGACTGGACTGGACTGAACCCAACTCACACTTTATACTGGACTGGACTGGACTGAACCCAAATCACACTTTATACTGGACTGGACCCAACTCACACTTTATACTGGACTGGACTGGACCCAACTCACACTTTATACTGGACTGGACCCAACTCACACTTTATACTGGACTGGACTGGACCCAACTCACACTTTATACTGGACTGGACCCAACTCACACTTTATACTGGACTGGACCCAACTCACACTTTATACTGGACTGGACCCAACTCACACTTTATACTGGACTGGACTGGACCCAACTCACACTTTATACTGGACTGGACCCAACTCTTTACACTTACTTTATACTACTGGACTGGACCCAACTCACTTTATACTGGACTGGACCCAACTCACACTTTATACTGGACTGGACCCAACTCACACTTTATACTGGACTGGACCCAACTCACACTTTATACTGGACTGGACTGGACCCAACTCACACTTTATACTGGACTGGACCCAACTCACACTTTATACTGGACTGGACCCAACTCACACTTTATACTGGACTGGACTGGACCCAACTCACACTTTATACTGGACTGGACCCAACTCACACTTTATACTGGACTGGACTGGACCCAACTCACACTTTATACTGGACTGGACCCAACTCACACTTTATACTGGACTGGACTGGACCCAACTCACACTTTTACTGGACTGGACTGGACCCAACTCACACTTTATACTGGACTGGACCCAACTCACACTTTATACTGACTGGACTGGACCCAACTCACACTTTATACTGGACTGGACCCAACTCACACTTTATACTGGACTGGACCCAACTCACACTTTATACTGGACTGGACCCAACTCACACTTTTACTACTGGACTGGACCCAACTCACACTTTATACTGGACTGGACCCAACTCACACTTTATACTGGACTGGACCCAACTCACACTTTATACTGGACTGGACCCAACTCACACTTTATACTGGACTGGACCCAACTCACACTTTATACTGGACTGGACTGGACCCAACTCACACTTTATACTGGACTGGACCCAACTCACACTTTATACTGACTGGACTGGACCCAACTCACACTTTATACTGGACTGGACTGGACCCAACTCACACTTTTATACTGGACCCAACTCACACTTTATACTGGACTGGACCCAACTCACACTTTATACTGGACTGGACTGGACCCAACTCACACTTTATACTGGACTGGACCCAACTCACACTTTATACTGGACTGGACCCAACCCTTTAACTGGACTGGACCCAACTCACACTTTATACTGGACTGGACCCAACTCACACTTTATACTGGACTGGACCCAACTCACACTTTATACTGGACTGGACCCAACTCACACTTTATACTGGACTGGACTGGACCCAACTCACACTTTATACTGGACTGGACCCAACTCACACTTTATACTGGACTGGACCCAACTCACACTTTATACTGACTGGACTGGACCCAACTCACACTTTTATACTGGACTGGACCCAACTCACACTTTATACTGGACTGGACTGGACCCAACTCACACTTTATACTGGACTGGACCCAACTCACACTTTATACTGGACTGGACTGGACCCAACTCACACTTTATACTGGACTGGACCCAACTCACACTTTATACTGGACTGGACCCAACTCACACTTTATACTGGACTGGACTGGACCCAACTCACACTTTATACTGGACTGGACTGGACCCAACTCACACTTTATACTGGACTGGACTGGACCCAACTCACACTTTTATACTGGACTGGACCCAACTCACACTTTTTACTACTGGACTGGACCCAACTCACACTTTATACTGGACTGGACTGGACCCAACTCACACTTTATACTGGACTGGACTGGACCCAACTCACACTTTTACTACTGGACTGGACCCAACTCACACTTTATACTGGACTGGACCCAACTCACACTTTATGACTGACTGGACCCAACTCACACTTTATACTGGACTGGACCCAACTCACACTTTATACTGGACTGGACTGGACCCAACTCACACTTTATACTGGACTGGACCCAACTCACACTTTATACTGACTGGACTGGACCCAACTCACACTTTATACTGGACTGGACCCAACTCACACTTTATACTGGACTGACTGGACCCAACTCA
The DNA here is from genome assembly GCF_034236695.1 of Oncorhynchus nerka. Taxonomy (NCBI): domain Eukaryota; kingdom Metazoa; phylum Chordata; class Actinopteri; order Salmoniformes; family Salmonidae; genus Oncorhynchus; species Oncorhynchus nerka. Next base: position 4,371,463 of record NC_088418.1, on the reverse strand, counting down.
CACTTTATACTGGACTGGACCCAACTCACACTTTATACTGGACTGGACTGGACCCAACTCACACTTTATACTGGACTGGACCCAACTCACACTTTATACTACTGGACTGGACCCAACTCACACTTTATACTGACTGGACTGGACCCAACTCACACTTTATACTGGACTGGACCCAACTCACACTTTATACAGGACTGGACCCAACTCACACTTTATACTGGACTGGACCCAACTCACATTTTATACTGGACTGGACCCAACTCACACTTTATACAGGACTGGACCCAACTCACACTTTATACTGGACTGGACCCAACTCACACTTTATATACTGGACTGGACCAAACTCACTCTTTATAATGGACTGGACTGGACCCAACTCACACTTTATACTGGACTGGACCCAACTCACACTTTATACTGGACTGGACCCAACTCACACTTTATACTGGACTGGACCCAACTCACACTTTATACTGGACTGGACTGGACCCAACTCACACTTTATACTGGACTGGACTGGACCCAACTCACACTTTATACTGGACTGGACCCAACTCACACTTTATACTGGACTGGACTGGACCCAACTCACACTTTATACTGGACTGGACCCAACCCAACTCACTTTATACTGGACTGGACCCAACTCACACTTTATACTGGACTGGACCCAACTCACACTTTATACTGGACTGGACTGGACCCAACTCACACTTTATACTGGACTGGACCCAACTCACACTTTATACTGGACCCAACTCACACTTTATACTGGACTGGACCCAACTCACACTTTATACTGGACTGGACTGGACCCAACTCACACTTTATACTGGACTGGACCCAACTCACACTTTATACTGGACTGGACCCAACTCACACTTTTATACTGGACTGGACCCAACTCACACTTATATACTGGACTGGACCCAACTCACACTTTATACTGGACTGGACCCAACTCACACTTTATACTGGACTGGACCCAACTCACACTTTATACTGGACTGGACCCAACTCACACTTTATATGGACTGGACCCAACTCACACTTTATACTGGACTGGACCCAACTCACACTTTTACTACTGGACTGGACCCAACTCACACTTTATACTGACTGGACTGGACCCAACTCACACTTTATACTGGACTGGACTGGACCCAACTCACACTTTATACTGGACTGGACCCAACTCACACTTTATACTGGACTGGACTGGACCCAACTCACACTTTATACTGGACTGGACCCAACTCACACTTTATACTGGACTGGACCCAACTCACACTTTATACTGGACTGGACCCAACTCACACTTTATACTGGACTGGACTGGACCCAACTCACACTTTATACTGGACTGGACCCAACTCACACTTTATACTGGACTGGACCCAACTCACACTTTATACTGGACTGGACTGGACCCAACTCACACTTTATACTGGACTGGACCCAACTCACACTTTATACTGGACTGGACTGGACCCAACTCACACTTTATACTGGACTGGACTGGACCCAACTCACACTTTATACTGGACTGAACCCAACTCACACTTTATACTGGACTGGACCCAACTCACACTTTATACTGGACTGGACCCAACTCACACTTTATATACTGGACTGGACCCAACTCACACTTTTATACTGGACTGGACCCAACTCACACTTTATACTGGACTGGACCCAACTCACACTTTATACTGGACTGGACCCAACTCACACTGGACCCAACTCACACTTTATACTGGACCCAACTCACACTTTATACTGGACTGGACCCAACTCACACTTTATACTGGACTGGACCCAACTCACACTTTATACTGGACTGGACCCAACTCACACTTTATACTGGACTGGACCCAACTCACACTTTATACTGGACTGGACCCAACTCACACTTTATACTGACTGGACTGGACCCAACTCACACTTTTATGGACTGGACTGGACCCAACTCACACTTTATACTGGACTGGACCCAACTCACACTTTTATACTGGACTGGACCCAACTCACACTTTATACTGGACTGGACCCAACTCACACTTTATACTGGACTGACTGGACCCAACTCACACTTTATACTGGACTGGACCCAACTCACTTTATACTGGACTGGACTGGACCCAACTCACACTTTATACTGGACTGGACCCAACTCACACTTTATACTGGACTGGACTGGACCCAACTCACACTTTATACTGGACTGGACCCAACTCACACTTTATACTGGACTGGACCCAACTCACACTTTATACTGGACTGGACCCAACTCACACTTTATACTGGACTGGACCCAACTACTGGACACTTTATACTGGACTGGACCCAACTCACACTTTATACTGGACTGGACTGGACCCAACTCACACTTTATACTGGACTGGACCCAACTCACACTTTATACTGGACTGGACCCAACTCACACTTTATACTGGACTGGACTGGACCCAACTCACACTTTATACTGGACTGGACCCAACTCACACTTTATACTGGACTGGACTGGACCCAACTCACACTTTATACTGGACTGGACCCAACTCACACTTTATACTGGACTGGACCCAACTCACACTTTATACTGGACTGGACTGGACCCAACTCACACTTTATACTGGACTGGACCCAACTCACACTTTATACTGACTGGACTGGACCCAACTCACACTTTATACTGGACTGGACTGGACCCAACTCACACTTTATACTGGACTGGACCCAACTCACACTTTATACTGGACTGGACTGGACCCAACTCACACTTTATACTGGACTGGACTGGACCCAACTCACACTTTATACTGGACTGGACCCAACTCACACTTTATACTGGACTGGACCCAACTCACACTTTATACTACTGACTGGACCCAACTCACACTTTATACTGGACTGGACCCAACTCACTTTATACTGGACCCTCACACTTTATACTGGACTGGACCCAACTCACACTTTATACTGACTGGACTGGACCCAACTCACACTTTTATACTGGACTGGACCACTTTAACTGGACTGGACCCAACTCACACTTTATACTGGACTGGACCCAACTCACACTTTATACTGGGACTGGACCCAACTCACACTTTATACTGGACTGACTGGACCCAACTCACACTTTATACTGGACTGGACTGGACCCAACTCACACTTTATACTGGACTGGACCCAACTCACACTTTATACTGGACTGGACTGGACCCAACTCACACTTTATACTGGACTGGACCCAACTCACACTTTATACTGGACTGGACTGGACCCAACTCACACTTTATACTGGACTGGACCCAACTCACACTTTATACTGGACTGGACCCAACTCACACTTTATACTGGACTGGACCCAACTCACACTTTATACTGGACTGGACTGGACCCAACTCACACTTTATACTGGACTGGACCCAACTCACACTTTATACTGGACTGGACTGGACCCAACTCACACTTTATACTGGACTGGACTGGACCCAACTCACACTTTATACTGGACTGGACCCAACTCACACTTTATACTGGACTGGACTGGACCCAACTCACACTTTATACTGGACTGGACCCAACTCACACTTTATACTGGACTGGACCCAACTCACACTTTATACTGGACTGGACCCAACTCACACTTTATACTATACTGGACTGGACCCAACTCACACTTTATGGACTGGACTGGACTCACACAACTCACACTTTATACTGGACTGGACTGGACCCAACTCACACTTTATACTGGACTGGACCCAACTCACACTTTATACTGACTGGACCCAACTCACACTTTATACTGGACTGGACTGGACCCAACTCACACTTTATATACTGGACTGGACCCAACTCACACTTTATACTGGACTGGACTGGACCCAACTCACACTTTTATACTGGACTGGACTGGACCCAACTCACACTTTATACTGGACTGGACTGGACCCAACTCACACTTTATACTGGACTGGACCAAACCCAACTCTGGACCCAACTCACACTTTATACTGGACTGGACCCAACTCACACTTTATACTGGACTGGACTGGACCCAACTCACACTTTATACTGGACTGGACCCAACTCACACTTTATACTGGACTGGACCCAACTCACACTTTATACTGGACTGGACCCAACTCACACTTTATACTGGACTGGACTGGACCCAACTCACACTTTATACTGGACTGGACCCAACTCACACTTTATACTGGACTGGACCCAACTCACACTTTATACTGGACTGGACTGGACCCAACTCACACTTTATACTGGACTGGACCCAACTCACACTTTATACTGGACTGGACCCAACTCACACTTTATACTGACTGGACTGGACCCAACTCACACTTTACTGGACTGGACTGGACCCAACTCACACTTTATACTGGACTGGACCCAACTCACACTTTTATACTGGACTGGACCCAACTCACACTTTATACTGGACTGGACCCAACTCACACTTTATACTGGACTGGACTGGACCCAACTCACACTTTATACTGGACTGGACCCAACTCACACTTTATACTGGACTGGACTGGACCCAACTCACACTTTATACTGGACTGGACCCAACTCACACTTTATACTGGACTGGACCCAACTCACACTTTATACTGGACTGGACCCAACTCACACTTTATACTGGACTGGACCCAACTCACACTTTATACTGGACTGGACCCAACTCACACTTTATACTGGACTGGACCCAACTCACACTTTATACTGGACTGGACTGGACCCAACTCACACTTTATACTGACTGGACCCAACTCACACTTTATACTGGACTGGACTGGACCCAACTCACACTTTATACTACTGGACTGGACTGGACCCAACTCACACTTTATACTGGACTGGACCCAACTCACACTTTATACTGGACTGGACCCAACTCACACTTTATACTGGACTGGACCCAACTCACACTTTATACTGGACTGGACCCAACTCACACTTTATACTGGGACTGGACCCAACTCACACTTTTATACTGGACTGGACCCAACTCACACTTTATACTGGACTGGACTGGACTGGACCCAACTCACACTTTATACTGGACTGGACCCAACTCACACTTTTATACTGGACTGGACCCAACTCACACTTTATACTGGACTGGACCCAACTCACACTTTATACTGGACTGGACCCAACTCACACTTTATACTGGACTGGACCCAACTCACACTTTATACTGGACTGGACTGGACCCAACTCACACTTTATACTGGACTGGACTGGACCCAACTCACACTTTATACTGGACTGGACTGACCCAACTCACACTTTAACTGGACTGGACTGGACCCAACTCACACTTTATACTGGACTGACCCAACTGGACTTTATACACTGGACTCACTCACACTTTATACTGGACTGGACCCAACTCACACTTTATACTGGACTGGACCCAACTCACACTTTATACTGGACTGGACCCAACTCACACTTTATACTGGACTGGACCCAACTCACACTTTATACTGGACTGGACCCAACTCACACTTTATACTGGACTGGACCCAACTCACACTTTATACTGGACTGGACCCAACTCACACTTTATACTGGACTGGACTGGACCCAACTCACACTTTATACTGGACTGGACCCAACTCACACTTTATACTGGACTGGACCCAACTCACACTTTTATACTGGACTGGACCCAACTCACACTTTATACTGGACTGGACCCAACTCACACTTTTTATACTGGACTGGACTGGACCCAACTCACACTTTATATGGACTGGACTGGACCCAACTCACACTTTATACTGGACTGGACCCAACTCACACTTTTACTACTGGACTGGACCCAACTCACACTTTATACTGGACTGGACCCAACTCACACTTTATACTGGACTGGACCCAACTCACACTTTATACTGGACTGGACCCAACTCACACTTTATACTGGACTGGACTGGACCCAACTCACACTTTATACTGGACTGGACCCAACTCACACTTTATACTGGACTGGACTGGACCCAACTCACACTTTTATACTGGACTGGACCCAACTCACACTTTATACTGGACTGGACCCAACTCACACTTTATACTGGACTGGACCCAACTCACACTTTATACTGGACTGGACTGGACCCAACTCACACTTTATACTGGACTGGACCCAACTCACACTTTATACTGGACTGGACCCAACTCACACTTTTATACTGGACTGGACCCAACTCACACTTTATACTGGACTGGACCCAACTCACACTTTATACTGACTGGACCCAACTCACACTTTATACTGGACTGGACTGGACCCAACTCACACTTTATACTGGACTGGACCCAACTCACACTTTATACTGGACTGGACCCAACTCACACTTTATACTGGACTGGACCCAACTCACACTTTATACTACTGGACTGGACCCAACTCACACTTTATACTGGACTGACTGGACCCAACTCACACTTTATACTGGACTGGACTGGACCCAACTCACACTTTATACTGGACTGGACCCAACTCACACTTTATACTGGACTGGACCCAACTCACACTTTATACTGGACTGGACCCAACTCACACTTTATACTGGACTGGACCCAACTCACACTTTATACTGGACTGGACCCAACTCACACTTTATACTGGACTGGACCCAACTCACACTTTATACTGGACTGGACCCAACTCACACTTTATACTGGACTGGACCCAACTCACACTTTATACTGGACTGGACTGGACCCAACTCACACTTTATACTGGACTGGACTGGACCCAACTCACACTTTATACTGACTGGACCCAACTCACACTTTATACTGACTGGACCCAACTCACACTTTATACTGGACTGGACCCAACTCACACTTTATACTGGACTGGACCCAACTCACACTTTATACTGGACTGGACCCAACTCACACTTTATACTGGACTGGACTATAACCCAACTCACACTTTATACTGGACTGGACTGGACCCAACTCACACTTTATACTGGACTGGACCCAACTCACACTTTATACTGGACTGGACCCAACTCACACTTTATACTGGACTGGACCCAACTCACACTTTATACTGGACTGGACCCAACTCACACTTTATACTGGACTGGACCCAACTCACACTTTATACTGGACTGGACTGGACCCAACTCACACTTTATACTGGACTGGACTGGACCCAACTCACACTTTATACTGGACTGGACCCAACTCACACTTTTTGGACTACTGGACTGGACCCAACTCACACTTTATACTGACTGGACCCAACTCACACTTTATACTGGACTGGACCCAACTCACACTTTATACTGGACTGGACCCAACTCACACTTTATACTGGACTGGACCCAACTCACACTTTATACTGGACTGGACCCAACTCACACTTTATACTGGACTGGACCCAACTCACATTTTTATACTGGACTGGACCCAACTCACACTTTATACTGGACTGGACCCAACTCACACTTTATGGGGACTGGACCCAACTCACACTTATATACTGGACTGGACCCAACTCACACTTTATACTGGACTGGACCCAACTCACACTTTATACTGACTGGACCCAACTCACACTTTATACTGGACTGGACCCAACTCACACTTTATACTGGACTGGACCCAACTCACACTTTATACTGGACTGGACCCAACTCACACTTTATACTGGACCCAACTCACACTTTATACTGGACTGGACCCAACTGGACCCAACACTTTATACTGGACTGGACCCAACTCACACTTTATACTGGACTGGACCCAACTCACACTTTATACTGGACTGGACCCAACTCACACTTTATACTGGACTGGACCCAACTCACACTTTATACTGGACTGGACCCAACTCACACTTTATACTGGACTGGACTGGACCCAACTCACACTTTATACTGGACTGGACCAAACTCACTCTTTATAATGGACTGGACTGGACCCAACTCACACTTTATACTGGACTGGACCCAACTCACACTTTATACTGGACTGGACCCAACTCACACTTTATACTGGACTGGACCCAACTCACACTTTATACTGGACTGGACCCAACTTACACTTAACTGCTGATGAGGGTTTTCAATCATTCATTTTTATTTTGGTTGTTCAGATTCACCATAAGAAATAGTTATGTTAGTTTTGCTTTAAACTGTCAAATGAATAATGTATGGGTAATGAATGGGGTAATGAATGGGGTAATGAGTGGGGTACTGAATGTGGTAATGAATGGGATAATGAATGGGGTAATGATGGGGTTATGAGTGGGGTTATGAGTGGGGTTATGAGTGGGGTAATGAGTGGGGTAATGAATGGGGTAATGAATGGGGTTATGAATGGGCTAATGAATGGGCTAATGAATGGGCTAATGAATGGGGTAATGAATGGGGTAATGAATGTGGTAATGAATGTGGTAATGAATGGGCTAATGAATGGGCTAATGAATGGGCTAATGAATGGGCTAATTAATGGGGTAATGAATGGGGTTATGAATGGGGTTATGAATCGGGTAATGAATGGGGTAATGAATGGGGTAATGAATGGGGTAATGAATGGGGTAATGAATGGGCTAATGAATGGGGTTATGAATGGGGTTATGAATCGGGTGATGAATGGGGTAATGAATGGGGTAATGAATGGGGTAATGAATGGGGTAATGAATGGGGTTATGAATGGGGTTATGAATCGGGTAATGAATGGGGTAATGAATGGGGTAATGAATGGGGTAATGAATGGGGTAATGAATGGGGTTATGAATGGGGTTATGAATGGGGTAATGAATGGGGTAATGAATGGGGTAATGAATCGGGTAATGAATGGGGTTATGAATGGGGTTATGAATGGGGTTATGAATCGGGTAATGAATGGGGTAATGAATGGGGTAATGAATGGGGTAATGAATGGGGTTATGAATGGGGTTATGAATGGGGTAATGAATGGGGTAATTTCATAAAGGATAACAGCAATCATTTTTGCCAGCTGAGCATGGTCGCATTCATTCATTCATTAGTCGGTGCGGGATTTCAGATTTGATTAGGATCCCTATTAGCATCAATAGCAACAGCTAGTCTTTCTGGGTTCATACACATATGCAGAAAGACATTACAGACTAAAATTTAAATTAACATTATAGACATTGCAGCCAAAAATACTTAATTTACATTTAAAAGCATTAACATGTAAAAACTACAGATATTTAACAGATGTTATTATGGGTGTAGCGAAATCCTTTTGTTACTAGCTTCCACAGTGCACACCTAACAATACAAAACAATACATTTACATTTACATTTAAGTCATTTAGCAGACGCTCTTATCCAGAGCGACTTACAAATTGGTGCGTTCACCTTAAGACATCCAGTGGAACAGCCACTTTACAATAGTGCATCTAAATCTTTTAAGGGGGGGTGAGAAGGATTACTTTATCCTATCCTAGGTATTCCTGAAAGAGGTGGGGTTTCAGGTGTCTCCGGAAGGTGGTGATTGACTCCGCTGTCCTGGCGTCAATACAAGTAAGTCCCAAAAAGTTATAAAGAAATATAAATATATTTACGTATAGCATGGTGTGTATAGACAGTATGAACAGTATATGAATCGAAAAGGTGCATACAGAAGTATTTATATAGGATGAGCCATGACTAGAGTACAGTATGCAAAGATAAAGTTGGTAAAACAGTATGTAAACATTATTGAAGGACTTGAGTTGCTGTAGGTTCCCACAATCACACCGTGAATAGTTAATCATGAAACATACACCACCCCCTGTCTTTTTTTGCTAGTGGAGTAAGTGTGTGTCAGTGTATAAGTTAACTACCCAAACAATTTGGAATTTTCTTATACAAACAAGAAGTAATGTAGTCAGTCTCTAAGCCTTTTTTTCTTTCAATTTTCTCCTAAATTGACATACCCAAGTCTAACTGCCTGTAGCTCAGGACTTGAAGCAAGGATATGCATATTCTTGATACCATTTCAAAGGAAACACTTTGAAGTTTGTGGAAATGTTAAATTAATGTAGGAGAATATAACACATTAGATCTGGTAAACAATAATACAAACAAAAAACATGCATTTTCTATTTATTTATTTTTTTCATCATCTTTGAAATGCAAGAGAAAGGCCATAGCATAATATTGCAATTTAGGCGCATTTTGGCCACTAGATGGCAGCAGTGTGTGTGTAAAGTTTCAAATTAATCCAATGAAGCATTGCAATACTGCACAACATTTTGTATCAAGTCTGCCAGGAGTTTGCCCAAATGTGCTGATTTTGGTCAATTGACAAATGTTCAAGTTATATGGTAATACAAAATTGAATTTAAGTTTACACACTCCCAGGAATGACATACATGATTGATCATTAGCAAATACACTAACTTTCACACATCTAGATGGCCGGGCCGGGCGGGGTGAGTGTGGAGCCAGAGACATCAGGGGTTCAAACTGTAGAAACCAGTTCCTACATTTGAATATTAAAATGGATTTTATCAAACAAATCTATGCTACATTTTAACTCTGGGACCCTCAAGATGATAAATCAAGATGAAGCAAGATTACTGATTGTAAGTACATTATTAACCTTCAGAGGTGAATGTATCAAACCAGTTGCTGTAAAAAAACGTTTTGTTATTGTTGTACACTTTCCTCAAACAATAGTACGGTATTTTTTCATTGTAAAAGCTACTGTAAATTGGACACTGCAGATTAACAAGAATGTAAGCTTTCTGCCCATATAAGACATGTCTATGTCCTGGAAAGTTTGATGTTACTTACAATGTCATTCTAGGCACATTAGCGCAGGTTAACGCACGTTAGCGCATGTTAGCATCAACCGTCACAGTAAAGGAACACACGATCCCACAGAGGTTAACTTTTAGCCAAGAGAGAGACTGGCATGCATAGTATTGATATTAGCCCTCTTGTTACAGCGCAGTACAAAAAACATGCCTCTCTGTTCTGGACCAGCTGCAGCTTTACTAGGTATTTATTTACAGCACCTGACCAAATAACTGGATATTCATCAAGATAAGATCCAACTGAAGCCTGCAGGACTTGCTTTGCAGAGAGTAGTGTCCAAAAAAATAGAATGTTTTTTTTTATCACGTCTCCCCATCTTTACAACCATTAACCTCATAGTCCGCCCAAACCCGTATGCGGTAGCGTAACTACAGCCTCAAGCTCATTACCATAACGCAACGTTAGCGATTTCTAAAAATCGCAAATGAAATGAAATAAATATGCCTGCTCTCAAGCTTATCCTTTTCTTAACAATCCTGTCGTCTCAGATTTTCAAAATATGCTTTAGAACCAGAGAAAATCAATAATTTGTGTAAGAGTGGTGATAGCTAGCTTAGCATTTAGCGTTAGCATTTAGCACGCAACATATTCACAAAAACCAGCCAAGGAATCAAATAAAATAATTTACCTTTGAAGAACTTCAGATGTTTCAATGAGGAGACTCAGTTACATAGCAGATGTCCAGTGTTTCCTGAAAGATTCTTGTGTAGGACACATCGTTCCCTTTTGTTACTATGCATTTGGCTACCGAAACTAACCGAAAATTCAGTCACCTACACGCCAAACTTTTTTCCGAATTAACTCCATAATATCGACTGAAACATGGAAAACGTTGTTTGAATCAATCCTGAAGGTGGTTTCTCATATTTCTCTCCATTGAAAGCACCGTCCTTGAAGCCTGCTTTGTTGTCTGATTCGAATGGAAAAACACTGGGAGCTGACTTTTGCGCACCAAATGCCACACAGACACCAAGCGGGACACTTGGCAATTGTAGTCTCTTATGGTCAATCTTCCAATGATATGCCTACAAATACGTCACAATGCTGCAGAGACTTTGGGGAAACAAGATAAAGTGTCCGTTGATTCCTGTCGCATTCACAGCCATATAAGGCGATCATGGAAAACGTAGCCTCAAAAATCCTGTTCATTTCCTGGTCTGTCATACATCTTGGTTTTGTTCTAAGGGACTCACAGTGAAAATCTTTGCAGTTCTGGAAACGTAAGACTCTCTTCTTTCCAAAACTATCAATTCCAAGCATATTCGAGCATCTTTTCGTGACAAAATATTGCGCTTAAAACGGGCACGTCTTTTTATCCAAAAATGAAATACTGCCCCTAGAGTACTAACAGGTTAAATCAATATGTTTGGACAGTTTACAATCTAAGGTAACACCAAGTACTTTAATCTCGTCAACTTACTCAACAGCCACACTACTCATTACCAGATTCAGCTGAGGTCTAGAACTTAAGGAATTATTTCTACCAAATACAATAATCTTAGTTTTAGAGATCAGGACCAATTTATTAATGGCCAACAACTCTAAAACTGACTGAAAATCTCTGTTTAGCCATACTCCAGCTTTGGCAAGACTCCCTCAGTGTGGCAGACTATGCGGTTGATTTCTGTGGCGCTAGCAGCGGAAGGGTGCCTGGAACCCGGAAGCGCTGTTCGACACGTTCCTGCACGGATTATCAGAGGAAGTAAAAGACGAGCTTGCAGCCCGGGAACTACCGATGAATCTCGACTTACTCATCGCTTTAACCATCCAAATCGATGGACGGCTTTGTGAACATAGGATGGAGAAGATGTCTGATTGCGGTCCAAATCGCTCACTCAAGGATCCCACCTTGCATCTAATGAACTCCGGAAGTCCACGGTGTCTACATCCCTGAGAGGATCCGAGTTCCTCCAAGAGCCTCTGAAGACTGCCAATTTACTTCTTCCCAAGCCGATGCAGCTCGGCAGGGCTAGGCTGTCTCCAGCCGAACGAGTACGCAGATTTAACACCCAGAGTTGTCTGTATTGCTTTACTGCCGGTCATTATGTGTCTACCTGTCCCCTCAAGAAACCTAGCACATTTGTAGGACTGAGTACTCTGGTGGGTCTTAAGGACAATTTTGCTTCTCCCCTTACTCACCCCCTTCTCCATGCCACCCTGCTGTTGGGCGACCAGTCCAAGTCTCTCCAGCCACTCATCGACTCGGCGGCCGATATGAGTCTTATGGACGATACCCTGGTGTCCGAGCTGGGCATCCTCCCTCAACCCCTCTCCATTACCATGAATGTTAGAGTGCTGGACGGGCGCTCTAACGGCCGTGTCACCCACCATGCCACCCCTGTCGGGGAACACTCGTGAGTCGATCCAATTCCTGCTAATTGAGTCACCACAGGTTCCTGTGGTATTGGGATTCTCTTGGCTCCAGCGACACAATCCCTCAATTGACTGGTCTACTAGTGCCTACTGAGGGGGTTATGACCTGGAGGAGAGGAGCTGGGTCCCCATTAGGGACGTCCTGGACCCAGACCTCATCTCTGAATTCCAACGCCGGCAACCCGCTCAACCAGGTATGCGCCCAGTAAGGACGCCCTGATCTGTCCTTGTGCTTGACTCCACCCTCCTCCAGTTGTCGCCCATCTTCCCCATTATCCCCTGGGTACTTATACCTGTGTTCTATGCTTGTCTGTTGCCAGTATGTCTTGTTTGCCATGTCCAACCAGCGTTTTGTCTCAGCTCCTGCTTTCCCCAGTCTCTCTTTTTCTCAACTTCCTGGTTTTGACCCTTGCTTGTCCTGACTCTGTCTGCCTGCCTGACCACTCTACCTGCCCCTGACCCCGAGCCTGCCTGACCACTCTGCCTGCCCCTGACCCCGAGCCTGCCTGACCACTCTGCCTGCCCCTGACCCCGAGCCTGCCTGACCACTCTGCCTGCCCCTGACCCCGAGCCTGCCTGACCACTCTGCCTGCCCCTGACCCCGAGCCTGCCTGACCACTCTGCCTGCCCCTGACCCGAGCCTGCCTGACCACTCTGCCTAACCCTGACCCCGAGGCTGCCTGACCACTCTGCCTAACCCTGACCCCGAGGCTGCCTGACCACTCTGCCTGCCCCTGACCCCGAGCCTGCCTGACCACTCTGCCTGCCCCTAACCCCGAGCCTGCCTGACCACTCTGCCTGCCCCTGACCCCGAGCCTGCCTGACCACTCTGCTTGCCCCTGACCCCGAGCCTGCCTGACCACTCTGCCTGCCCCTGACCCCGAGCCTGCCTGCTATCCTGTACCTTTGCCCCTACTCCGGATTACCGACCTCTGTCTGACCTGACCCTGAGCCTGCCTGCCCGTCCTGTACCTTTGCCCCACTATTCTGGATTATCAGCGCCTGCCTGCCCTGACCTGTCGTTTGCCTGCCCCTGTTGCTGTAATAAACATTGTTACTTCAACACGGTCTGCGTTTGGGTCTTACCTGAAACGTGATAGAAAGGCTTTGTCAATGTATGTGAAACCTAACTCCCATCCAACACATTGTAATTATAGAGGTGACGATCATGGTGCAATGATGCCTGTCACCCTGCCACACCCTCATCAATGCCTTCTACAACAAAACCATTACTGGGTTACTTTAAAGTATTCACATGACAGCAGCCTTCAGTTGTGGAACGGATTACTGCCTTATGTACAGTAATTGTGTGCCAAACATAAAACATGAACACAGTCGTTATTATGGAGTTTAGGGATCACAACCCCTTGGCTTCCTTCTCTCTCTCTCTCTCTCTCTCTCTCTCTCTCTGTCATGCTGTTTTTTAGTCTGGAAATCCCCATGACTGTTAAAGCAGACCTGTCTTACTAGGAGGCCTCCACCTCAAATATCCCACCAGCCCACGGACTCCTAGTGTGTGTGTGTGTGTGTGTATGTGTGTGTGTGTGTGCGTGCGTGCGTGTGTGTGTGTGTGCGTGTGTGTGTGTGTGTATGTGTGTGTGTGTGCACGTTAGTGTGTATCTGAGTTGAGCTAATGGTTACAGGGCCCACATGTATAAGAGGGCCCATCAGGGGTGACTAGGGATTAACATGAGTAACCAGGACTGTCCTGGAAACACTCTTCACATTAAAATGATAAGACCCGGGAATTTACAAAGAATGTCAAGACCCAGGAAATTAGAAAGAATGTCAAGACCCAGGAAATTAGAAAGAATGTTAAGACCCAGGAAATTAGAAAGAATGTCAAGACCCAGGAAATTAGAAAGAATGTCAAGACCCAGGAAATTAGAAAGGATGTCAAGACCCAGGAAATTACAATGAATGTCAAGACCCAGGAATTTACAATGAATGTCAAGACCCAGGAATTTACAATGAATGTCAAGACCCAGGAAATTAGAAAGAATGTCAAGACCCAGGAAATTAGAAAGAATGTCAAGACCCAGGAAATTAGAAAGAATGTCAAGACCCAGGAAATTAGAAAGAATGTTAAGACCCAGGAAATTAGAAAGAATGTCAAGACCCAGGAAATTAGAAAGAATGTCAAGACCCAGGAAATTAGAAAGGATGTCAAGAAGAAATTACAATGAATGTCAAGACCAGGAATTTACAATGAATGTCAAGACCCAGGAATTTACAATGAATGTCAAGACCCAGGAAATTAGAAAGAATGTCAAGACCCAGGAAATTAGAAAGAATGTCAAGACCCAGGAAATTAGAAAGAATGTCAAGACCCAGGAAATTACAATGAATGTCAAGACCCAGGAATTTACAATGAATGTCAAGACCCAGGAATTTACAATGAATGTCAAGACCCGGGAATTTACAAAGAATGTCAAGACCCAGGAAATTACAAAGAATGTCCCTAATGTGGGCAATAATTCAATCCCACAAAATGCAGCATCAGATTAGCATAAAATAGCACATTATCAAAACAGGTTGCCGCATGGAAACCTTTAGCCTAGCGTAATCACACAATGTCACCAGAAATTCAAAATGACACGCATAATTGACACTGCCGGACTGCTCACTCAACCCACATGCAGAAACCTCTACAATACAGCCGATAAAAGAACATGTGACTCTGAGCCGTCGTTGTGACTCTTCAGACAGTCACAAATTTGATAGGCCGACGCACAATTCACTACCTCGGTATCTCTGTTAACCTTTTAGTGCAGTGGGCTAAATCAGGGTCACCCGGAGGGATTCTTGGTCATCTTAAACAAATCTAGTTTGAAACAAAAGTATACATCTCACACACATGGTTATGGTCTTTCAAAAAAGAAGACACCTTTACCATTTCAGATATATAGTTGATATGTATTACATTTTGAGTTTGCATCCCGATATTACACTTTATATACATCACAAAAGACTGAAATATAACAAAACTGTTTGACTCGTTTCAGGAAATTAGTCTTTTTTTTTTATATCAAAATGTGTTTGCAGGCAGAAATGCCTTCTGGAACATGTGGACTTTCAAGTGCCTTAATTACAAACTTGTATGCAATCTGTAAATATGAATACAATTGTTAAATTATGAGCCTAGTTGATTTAGCCACAGGAACCTTCCCATTAGCCATGATTGGCTGAGATAATGAGTGGGCTGTACATGCCGAGAGATGTGTTCGGATTGGTCTGCCATGTAGCATTCTTCTGTCTATAAGATGAGCTCCTCAGTATGTGTGGTTAATCCTTTTGAAACTGCTTTTTTTGGAAGGTATCAAGAAGAACTGCAAAAGGCTCTTCACTTCCTGGCGTACCAAGTTCTAAAATATGTGGCAGAGTAGGGAGATGGAGAGAATTCAGGCGTTTGATTGGAGGAAAAGAGAATACAGAACGCTGTTTAATAAAAAAAAACTGTCTCCGGATTACATCTTCAAACTAAGGGCAACCATGACAGAGAGGGAGAAGCGTTCATCCATGTAAATGGGTAAGATGTTCTAGCTAGCTACATTTTTCAATATTATATCTTTCTCATTTTGTCTGAAAATCTTTTCATTTGTATGTTCAAGCGTACAGTTAGTTAGCTAGCTTACGTTAGCTGGCTGGCTGGCTCGCTAGCTAACGTTACCTGTGTGATCTGTGTAGTAATATTATTCATATTGCAGAACCATTTGCATTGCTAGTTATAGCACAATTTTAGCTAGCTAGCTAACACTGAAACAAGCTAGTTGGTTAGCTTTAGATACTTGTAGGTTCATGCATGATAGTAACATTATGAGTTGGGATTATGGTTCATTGTTTAGCTAGCTAGATAGCTACATGTCTAAACAAAAGACTCCACTATGCCAGTAACCATTTCACTGTACCGTTTACACCTTCTGTATCCTGTGCATGTGACAAATACAGTTTGATTTTATTTGATATAGTGTGTGTTTACCAGAGACGGTAATGTGAAGAACATCATGACCTGCACCAAAGTCAAATTAGGATATAATGTTCGGCCAATGAGAGTGTCCAAGTTCCAGTAGCCCTGCTTTTACTCACACTCACAACTGTAAGCTATTTTCTGCAATTAGTTCGCCATTAACTTGTAAATAATGATCTTGTTGTGAGTTTATTTTCCTGCAATAATGAATAGAAATTAGCATTGAATATAAGTTATGACATTTTCAGCTATATGTTATGGTCATTATTTGAACTGGCTAACTTAACATTAGCTAGCTAGTTGAGAAGCTAGAAACGAACCAAAACATTGTTTAGAAAGTTGCTTTTAGTTGCATGGGTTACTAGTTTGACATAAACTGTTTAATGTTTCAATGTTTAAATGGATTGGTTTATTCGTGTTAAAAAACACCAGTTATTTTGGACAACCAGGCTGTAGCCTATCGTTTTTTTGTGTTTATACTTTTCCATAGCGACAACGACAATTTAGATTTTTCGACGACAGTGGAATGTTCATGATGTCACTGCGACAACTGTTTACGGTCGTGTCGATAGACGTCGTATAAGCCAGCCTTTAGTCTTGGAACATTTGGTTGTACATTACCCTACTCACTATTTAGCACATGGCCTAACATGTGGATCCTTAAAGAGATGGGTGGGGCTAAAGGCTTTAGAGGGTGTGAACGATGCTGAATGGGTGGGGCTAAGGGCTTTAGAGGGTGTGAACGATGCTGAATGGGTGGGGCTAAAGGCTTTAGAGGGTGTGAACGATGCTGAATGGGTGTGACTAAAGGCTTTAGAGGGTGTGAACGATGCTGAATGGGTGGGGCTAAAGGCTTTAGAGGGTGTGAACGATGCTGAATGGGTGGGGCTAAAGGCTTTAGAGGGTGTGAACGATGCTGAATGGGTGTGGCTAAAGGCTTTAGAGGGTGTGAACGATGCTGAATGGGTGGGGCTAAAGGCTTTAGAGGGTGTGAACGATGCTGAATGGGTGGGGCTAAAGGCTTTAGAGGGCGTGAACAATGCTGAATGGGTGTGGCTAAAGGCTTTAGAGGGTGTGAACAATGCTGAATTGGTGTAGACATGGAAGAGCTCTCCAGTAGGTACCAAAACATTCAAAGGCCATTTTCTCAAAAGTGGGGTTACAAGTTTATCAACTTTCAAAGCAGAATTACTTTCACATTGTTCCTCAAATGTCGTGACATTGTTCCTCAAATGTCGTGTATGATGTACAATTTTCAAGCTATAAGTCTCTACTTTATACAATGTAAAAAAAAATAATTAAAACACCATTTCAAATTTTCAATCACATAGAAACAACAGATTTTCATCACTAAAAAAAATCTTTATTAATTATGAAATGATTGAACAAATGTATAACATTCCACACATGAGGCCGCTTTTGGTCATTGACTGCAGGAAAGGGCTACCAATTCCGAAAGGCATGAGGGAAAATTCAATATTTTCCTGTCCAAGAGCCGAGACTATTTTACTTTCCAATCCCAATCCCACTGAAACCCCAAAAATCATGACTCCTGCCTCGCATGCAAATCCCTAACTACATTTTGTTATCCTTAGGTTTCATTTTCAAAAGCACGTCTCTCTCCTATGCATGATACCAAAATACCTCTGTAACATTTCTCCCACTTCTCTGCACGTTCTCGTATTGCTGCCGATACAGCACGTGAACTTCGATGGAGAATGTGTGATTAACAAACGGTATGACAGTATGGATATTTTAAAACAGAGTTGGTCCCCGTTAATAAAGATACTTTGATATTTAAACTATTTCCAGTCTGGCCAAATATAGGAGATATTGTATCATTCGTTGGAGGTTATCTAGCAAGCTTAGCAACTTTAGCAATTTTACTTTTTGTTTGACTGCCATTAAAAAGTGTGTATGTTTTTTTGACAACGCTATACTCTGCGTGCACTTTGTGTGCACGCTCCGTGTCGAGATATAGGCTACTGCGGAAACGATACGAAATAATCGAGGAACATGATAACGCTCTGAATTTATGAATGGCCTGCAATTCACAACAATGTCACTGGCAATCAAAGATACCTACTCTATCATTATAAAATGCCCATATCATTTGCTGTGAAATCTTTACATAGTGGCGCAGCCAAGCCGACAAGGTGGTGCAGGATCCCTCTTACTTGGGGAGAAACCTGGCATATCTTGGTTGCAAACGCTTTAAATGGACACTTCCGATTTTTGTGGTATTTCCCAAGGACTGTTGGGAAAAATATGAATTACTCCTGGTATTGAAACTTGGTAGATTTTCAGGAAAATATGATTCTCTAGGGGTGACATTAGTGGATGTTCTGCCTGGGTTGACTCGTCTCCTACTCTCACCCCTCCTCTCCTACGCTCACCCTTCCTCTCCTACGCTCACCCCTCTTTACTCCTATCTCCCCTCCTCCTCTCACTCCTCCTCTCCTAAACTCACCCCTCCTTTACTCCTATCTACCCCTCCTCCTCTCCTACTCTCACCCCTTCTCTCCTACTCTCACCCCTCCACACCAACTCTCCTCCTATCACCCCTCCTCCTCTCCTACTCTCACTCCTCCTCTCCTACTCTCAGCCCTCCTCTCCTACTCTCAGCCCTACTCTCCTACTCTCACCCCTCCTCTCCTCCTATCACCCCCCTCCTCCTCTCCTACTCTCACCCCTACTCTCCTCATATCAACCCTCCACTCCTCCTCTCATCCCCTCCTCTCCTACTCTCACCCTTCCTCTCCAACTCTACCCCTCCTCTCCTACTCTCTTCCTCTCCTAATCTCACCCCTCCTCTCCTACTCTCCTCCTATCACCCCTCGTCCTCCCCTACTCTCACTCCTCCTCTCCTACTCTCACCCCTCCTCTCCTACTCTCACCCCTCCTCTCCTACTCTCAACAATTCTCTCCTACTCTCCTCCTATCACCCCTCGTCCTCCCCTACTCTCACTCCTCCTCTCCTACTCTCACCCCTCCTCTTCTACTCTCACCCCTCCTCTCCTACTCTCACCCATTCTCTCCTACTCTCCTCCTATCACCCCTCGTCCTCCCCTACTCTCACCCCTCCTCTCCTACTCTCACCCATTCTCTCCTACTCTCCTCCTCTCACCCCTCCTCTCCTCCTATCACCTCTCCTACTCTCACCCCTCCTCTCCTTCTCTCACCCCTCCTCCTCTCCTCCTCTCACCCCTCCTCTCCTCCTCTCACCCCTCCTCTCATACTCTCACCCCTCCTCCTCTCCTACTCTCACCCCTTAGATCCTAACACAGGACAGACATGGACCATAGACCATGAACTAAGTTTTGTTCTAGGGAAAAAACAAACAAATACAGGTCCCACAGTAGAGTCAATAGAAGTCTGGGTCTTTGGATCCCAAAGCAGAGTCAATACCGGTCTGGTTCTTTGGATCCCAAAGCAGAGTCACTACAGGTCTGGTTATTTGGATCCCAAAGCAGAGTCACTACAGGTCTGGTTCTTTGGATCCCAAAGCAGAGTCACTACAGGTCTGGTTCTTTGGATCCCAAAGCAGAGTCAATACCGGTCTGGTTCTTTGGATCCCAAAGCAGAGTCAATACCGGTCTGGTTCTTTGGATCCCAAAGCAGAGTCACTACAGGTCTGGTTCTTTGGATCCCAAAGCAGAGTCACTACAGGTCTGGTTCTTTGGATCCCAATGCAGAGTCACTACTGGTCTGGGTCTTTGGATCCTAATGCAGAGTCACTACAGGTCTGGGTCTTTGGATCCCAATGCAGAGTCACTACTGGTCTGGGTCTTTGGATCCTAATGCAGAGTCACTACTGGTCTGGGTCTTTGGATCCCAATGCAGAGTCACTACCGTTCTGGTTCTTTGGATCCCAATGCAGAGTAACTCGTTCAAATACAGAGAAGACAAGAGAGTAGTGGAGTCGAAGACCATTACCCGAGAAGAATAGACCTGTAGGATCCCTGTTTAGACAGGCATTAACACCCTGAAAGGAACACTTTAGTTCTACTCACAGGGTTTTGTGGTTGTGGGTGGACTTGTTTGGAGGGGTGGATGAATGGCTTTACATGTCTTTATGTTGAGCAAATTATTTTTGTGGAAGGTACTACGCTGAGTACAGAGACCCCTCCGCTTGCGCACTCAAAGTCATTGAGACACATCGAGTTTCCTTGTAGGCTTATTTGGCAGGGAAACTGTGAAGCCAGCTGTATAGCCTATTGCCTGAGTCTTTTATTAAAGAATTTGAAACAATGTTGTGTCTATTTGTTGCTTTTCATCAAATCATGTAGCTGTTCTTTAGGCAAGGGTTGCATTTCCCAAACTTTGAGCTCTGTTTTGGGGGGTGCAACAGGGCTGTCTACATAACCCCAGTGCTTTAGCAGAGAGAACAGTCTTTGACATGGGTGGCTGGAGTTTTTGACCATTTTTAGGGCCTTCCTCTGACACTGCCTGGTATAGAGGTCCTGGATAGCAGGGAACTCAGCCCCAGTGATGTACTAGGCCTTACGTACTGTAGTGCCTTGCGGTCAGATGCCAAGCAGTTACCATAACAAGCAGTGATGCAGCCAGTCAATATGCTCTCAATGGTGCAGTTGTAGAACGTTTTGAGGATCTGAGGGCCCATGTCAAATATATTTTCAGCCTGCTGAGGGGGAAGGGGCGTTGTCGTGCCCTATTCAGGTTGGTGTGCCTGGACCATGTTAATTCCTTAGCGATGTGGAAACTGAGGAACTTAAAAGCTATTAACCCGCTCCACTACGGCCCCATCAATGTGGACGGGGGAGTGCTCACCCTCCGTTTCCTGTAGTCCACGATCGGCTCCATTGTCTTGCTGATGTTGAGGGAGAGGTTGTTGTTCTGGCACCCCACTGCCAGGTCACTGACCTCCTCTCTATAGCCGGTCTCAACGTCAGGCCTACCACAGTTGTGTCATTAGCAAACTTAATGATTGTGTTGGAGTCGTGCCTGGCCACACAGTTATGGGTGAACATGGAGTACAGGAGGGAACTAAGCACACACCCCTGGGGAGCTCCAGTGTTGAGGGTCAGCGTGGCAGATGTGTTGTTGCCTACCCTCACCACCTGTGGGTGGCCCGTCAGGAAGTCCAGGATCCAGTTGCAGAGGGAGGGGTTCAATCCCGGAGTCCTGAGCTTAGTTATGACCTTGGAGGGCACTATGGTGTTGAACGCTGAGCTGTAGTCAATAAACAGCATTCTCACATATAGTGCCTTCAGAAGGTTTTCATACCCCATGACTTATTCCACATTTTGTAGTGACTGTGTGTAATGCTACATCATCCAAAGTGTAATTAATATGATAATATTATATATAATATATAACATAATAATAATGCTCAATGGATATTCAATGTCTGCTTTTTTTGCCATCTACGAATAGGTTCTTTGCAGGAAAACCTCCCTGGTCTTGAATCCGTGTTTTTGAAATTCACTGCTCGACTGAGGGACTTTACAGATAATTACAGTGCCTTGCGAAAGTATTTGGCCCCCTTGAACTTTGCGACCTTTTGCCACACATCGGGGTGGCAGGGTAGCCTAGTGGTTAGAGCGTTGGACTAGCAACCGGAAGGTTGCAAGTTCAAACCCCCGAGCTGACAAGGTACAAATCTGTCGTTCTGCCGCTGAACAGGCAGTTAACCCAGTGTTCCTAGGCCGTCATTGAAAATAAGAATTTGTTCTTAACTGACTTGCCTGGTTAAATAAAGGTAAAATAAATAAGTAAAAAAAAATCATCATTAGTCATTTAGGTCAATCATTCAGAGATTCTCACTGAACTTCTGGAGAGAGTTTGCTGCACTGAAAGTAAAGGGGCTGACTAATTTTGCACGCCCAATTTTTCAATTTTTGATTTGTTAAAAAAGTTTGAAATATCCAATAAATGTTGTTCCACTTCATGATTGTGTCCCACTTGTTGTTGATTCTTCACAAAAACAGTTCTATATCTTTATGTTTGAAGCCTGAAATGTGGCAAAAGGTCGCAAAGTTCAAGGGGGCTGAATACTTTCGCAAGGCACTGTATATGTGTGAGGTACAGAGATGAGGTAGTCATTTAAAAAATCACGTTAAACACTATTATTGCACACTGAGTGAGTCCATGCAACTTATTACGTGATTTGGCTTGGGGTTGAATACTTACTGACTAAAGACATTTAAGCTTTTCAATTTGAATTAATTAGTACAAATTAAAAAATAAAATAAAAATAAAAACATTATTCCAATTTGGACAAACAATCTCAACGTAATCCGTTTAAAATTCAGGCAGTAAAAAGGTCAAGGGTCAAGGGTCTTTCTGAAAGCATTATAGGTGTTCTTGTCCAGGTGGGAGAGGGCAGTGTGGGGTGCAATAGAGATTGCGTCATCTGTGGATCTATTGGAACGAGAATTGTTGTGGGTCCAGGGTATCTGGGATGATGCTGTTGATGTGAGACATGACTAGCCAGCCTTTCAAATACATTTTATGGCTACAGAGTGCTACAGTGTTTGAGGCCGGTTACCTTGGTGTTCTTGGACAGATGGACTATGGTGGTTTGCTTGAAACATGTAGGTGTTACGGACAGTGTCAGGGAGAGGTTGAAAAGGAAGGATGTGGGAGAGCTTTGTGTGCATCTCTGTGTGTGGAGTAAAGGGGATCTAGAATTGTGTTGCCTTTAGTTGCACAGGTGACATTTTAATTTTTTTATTTTACCTCTATTTATCTAGGCAGGCCGTTAAGAACAAATTCTTATTTTCAATGACGGCCTAGGAACAGTGGGTTAACTGCCTGTTCAGGGGCAGAATGACAGATTTGTACTTTGTCAGCTCAGGTGACCTTCCGGTTGCTAGTCCAATGCTCTAACCACTAGGCTACCCTGCCGCCACATGCTGGTATAAAAAACTTCTGGTAAAACGGATTTCAGTTTCCCTGCATTTAAAGTCCCCGGCCACGAGGAGCGCCGCCTCTGGATGAGCGTTTTCCTGTTTCCTGTTTCCTGTATGGCCGTATACAGCTCATTGAGTGCGATCTTAGTGCCAGCATCAGCTTGTGGTGGTAAATAGACGGCTATGAAAAATATAGATAAAAATACTCTTGCTGAATAATATGGTCTGCACTAAGTATTCTATTAATTATTATTATTATTATTATTATTATTATTATTATTATTCTATTATATTATTATTATTCTATTATTCATTAAGTATTCTAACTCAGGCAAGCAAAAACTCGAGACCCCCTGAACATTTAAGATCGTCCACCAGCTGTTATTAACAAATTGACACACCCCTCCCCTTCTCACCTTACCTCAGGCTGCCGTCCGGTCTGGAAAAGACAGTGAGGTTTATATTCCACCATGTTCTTGTTCAGCTACAACTCTGAAAGACATAGAACAATACTGTTCCGTTGATAGGATAGTCAGCGTTAGGATAGTCTCGTAACGGAGCTAGGATAGTCTCGAACGGAGTTAGGATAGTCTCAACCAGAGTTAGGATAGTCTCGAACGGAGCTAGGATAGTCTCGAACGGAGTTAGGATAGTCTCGAACGGAGTTAGGATAGTCTCGACCAGAGTTAGGATAGTCTCGACCAGAGTTAGGATAGTCTCGAACGGAGTTAGGATAGTCTCGAACGGAGTTAGGATAGTCTCGAACGGAGTTAGGATAGTCTCGAACACAGCTAGGATTGTCTCGAACGGAGTTAGGATAGTCTCGAATGGAGCTAGGATAGTCTCGAACGGAGTTCGGATAGTCTAGGACGGAGTTAGGATAGTCTCGAACGGAGCTAGGATAGTCTCGAATGGAGTTCGGATAGTCTCGAATGAACCTAGGTCTTGAACAGAGTTTGGATGGTCTCGAATGAGCTAGGATAGTCTCGAATGAAGCTAGTTCTCGAACAGAGTTAGGATAGTCTCGAATGGGGCAAGGATAGTCTCGAATTAAGCTAGGTCTCTGTCAGAGTTAGGATAGTCTCAAATTAAGCTAGGTCTCGGACAGAGTTAGGATAGTCTCGAATGGAGCTAGGTTGTCTCGAAAGGAGCTAGGATAGTCTCGAATGGAGCTAGGATAGTCTCGAACAGAGTTAGGATAGTCTCGAACGGAGTTAGGATAGTCTCGAACGGAGTTACGATAGTCTCGACCAGAGTTAGGATAGTCTCGAACGGAGCTAGGATAGTCTCGAACGGAGTTAGGATAGTCTCGAACGGAGTTAGGATAGTCTCGAACACAGCTAGGATTGTCTCGAACGGAGTTAGGATAGTCTCGAACGGAGTTAGGATAGTCTCGAACGGAGTTAGGATAGTCTCGAACGGAGTTAGGATAGTCTCGAATGGAGCTAGGATAGTTTCAAACGGAGTTCGGATAGTCTCGAACGGAGCTAGGATAGTCTCAAACGAAGTTAGGATTGTCTCGAATGAAGCTAGGTCTTGAACAGAGTTTGGATGGTCTCGAATGAGCTAGGATAGTCTCAAATGAAGCTAGTTTTCGAACAGAGGATAGTCTCGAATGGGGCAAGGATAGTCTCGAATTAAGCTAGGTCTCTGTCAGAGTTAGGATAGTCTCAAATTAAGCTAGGTCTCCGGACAGAGTTAGGATAGTCTCGAATGGAGCTAGGTTGTCTCGAAAGGAGCTAGGATAGTCTCGAATGGAGCTAGGATAGTCTCGAACAGAGTTATGGAAAGTCTCGAACAAAGCTAGGACTCGAACAGATCTAGGATTGTCTCAAATGGAGCTAGAATAGTCTCGAACAGAGTTAGGACAGTCTTGAACAGAGCTAGGACTCGAACGGAGTTAGGATAGTCTCGAATGGGGCAAGGATAGTCTCGAATGGAGCTAGGATAGTCTCGAACAGAGTTATGGAAAGTCTCGAACAAAGCTAGGACTCGAACAGATCTAGGATTATCTCAAATGGAGCTAGAATAGTCTCGGACAGAGTTAGGACAGTCTCGAACAGAGCTAGGACTCGAACAGAGTTAGGATAGTCTCGAATGGGGCTAGGATAGTCTCGAACAGAGCTAGGATAGTCTCGAACGGAGTTAGGATAGTCTCGAACGGAGCTAGGATAGTCTCGAACGGGGCTAGGATAGTCTCGAATGGAGCTAGGATAGTCTCGAATGGAGTTATGGAAAGTCTCGAACAAAGCTAGGACTCGAACAGATCTAGGATTGTCTCAAATGGAGCTAGAATAGTCTCGGACAGAGTTAGGACAGTCTCGAACGGAGCTAGTCCAGTTTGATTGTACGTTCGGCAACAGAACAGAGGGCAATGGCGGTCTAGATGCTCTGTGATCAAATCATGACGCCGCCTCTCTTGCCTTTCTTTCGCCAACACTTCCTCTTTTGATTCCCAGGGATCGGGGCCTGGTAAGCAGAACGTCCAGAGCTGCAGACTCGTTGAAGTAGAAATCTTCATCCAAATGGAGGTTAGTGATGCATGTTCTGATATCCAGAAGCTATTTTTGGTCAAAGGAAATGATGGCGGAAATAATTATGTACGAAAAAAGTTAATATCATCGTAAAAATAAATTAAAAAAACACCTAAAATAGCACATTTGGTCAGGAGACGGTGTGACTGCAGCTATACACTGCAACGCCATCACGCCATCACACACCTCATGTGAAACTAGGAGTGTCTCCGTATACAGGCCTGAGGGGTTTCAGAGTGGCTGGGAGATGTAGACAGGGCCTGGTTATGGGCTTCAGGATCTATGACTGGCTATGGGCAGTAATTAGCTAATCCTACAGCTGTTATTACTAAACCAGTATTGTGCTCTAACATGATATTACTGGTCCAATGGAGGGGCCAGAGAGTAGCTCTAACATGATATTACTGGATCAATGGAGTGGCCAGTGAGTAGCTCTAACATGATATTACTGGACCAATGGAGGGGCCAGGGAGTAGCTCTAACATGATATTACTGGACCAATGGAGAGGCCAGAGAGTAGCTCTAACATGATATTACTGGACCAATGGAGTGGCCAGAGAGTAGTTCTAACATGATATTACTGGACCAATGGAGTGGTCAGAGAGTAGCTCTAACAAGATATTACTGGACCAATGGAGTGGCCAGAGAGTAGGTCTAACACGATATTACTGGACCAATGGAGTGGCCAGAGAGTAGGTCTAACACGATATTACTGGACCAATGGAGTGGCCAGAGAGTAGTTCTAACATGATATTACTGGACCAATGGATTGGCCAGAGAGTAGCTCTAACATGATATTACTGGACCAATGGAGTGGCCAGAGAGTAGCTCTAACATTATAATACTGGACCAATGGAGTGGCCAGAGAGTAACTCTAACATGATATTACTGGACCAATGGAGGGGCCAGAGAGTAGCTCTAACATGATATTACTGGACCAATGGAGTGGCCAGAGAGTAGCTCTAACGTGATATTACTGGACCAATGGAGGGGCCAGAGAGTAGCTCTAACATGATATTACTGGACCAATGGAGTGGCCAGAGAGTAGCTCTAACATGATATTACTGGACCAATGGAGTAGCAGACTGGAATGGGTGGCCAGAGAGTAGCTCTAACATGATATTACTGGACCAATGGAGTGGCCAGAGAGTAGCTCTAACATGATATTACTGGACCAATGGAGGGGCCAGAGAGTAGCTCTAACATGATATTACTGGACCAATGGAGTGGCCAGAGAGTAGCTCTAACATGATATTACTGGACCAATGGAGTGGCCAGAGAGTAGGTCTAACATGATATTACTGGACCAATGGAGTGGCCAGAGAGTAGGTCTAGCATGATATTACTGGACCAATGGAGGGGCCAGAGAGTAGCTCTAACATGATATTACTGGACCAATGGAGGGGCCAGAGAGTAGCTCTAACATGATATTACTTGACCAATGGAGTGGCCAGAGAGTAGCTCTAACATGATATTACTGGACCAGTGGAGGGGCCAGAGAGTAGCTCTAACATGATATTACTGGACCAATGGAGTGTCCAGAGAGTAGCTCTAACATGATATTACTGGACCAATGGAGTGTCCAGAGAGTAGCTCTAACATGATATTACTGGACCAATGGAGGGGCCAGAGAGTAGCTCTAACATGATATTACTGGACCAATGGAGTGGCCAGAGAGTAGCTCTAACATGATATTACGTGCCTTTGCAGGGTAGTGAGAGAAGAGAGGTCATTTGTAATGTATTCTGGATGGGAATGTTTGTCCCAACATATTCGTCTCCACGTCGTTCCTGAGCAGAGCTGGGTAGGTTACTTTTCCAGTTTCCTGTCCAAAATCGTAACCAATAATACATTTTTTGGGATTATCCAA
>NC_088418.1:4335500-4338000 GCF_034236695.1 Oncorhynchus nerka | reverse complement strand
GTTGTGAATAAGAGGCTGTGTTGTGAAGAGGCTGTGTTGTGAAGAGGCTGTGTTGTGAATAAGAGGCTGTGTTGTGAATAAGAGGCTGTGTTGTGAAGAGGCTGTGTTGTGAATAAGAGTCTGTGTTGTTAATAAGAGTCTGTGTTGTGAATAAGAGGCTGAGTTTTTTTTAAGAGGCTTCAGAAATAGTCTGGTCAGTCTGGCTATAGAGAAATGATCCTATGGGATCAGAGAGACCAGAGGCCACAGACCAAGCCAGGACTCTGTCATTCTGGTTTCCCCCTCTGATCAGCCCAGGCCAGGACTCTGTCATTCTGGTTTCTGATCATCCCAGGCCAGGAGTCAAAGGGGCTGTGAGTCCAGGCCATGTTTCCACTTCAAGGATTGTTATCAGGTATCTGATACTCTGTTAGTCCCCTAAAACCTTTTCTACAGGTCATCCATCTTAACTCCCACAGATTGAACACTAAAAAGTAACACATTCATATCATACTCTTCAATAACCAAACTATAATCCCCATCAGAGCTCCCCGAGTCACTTTTAACCACTTTGGGGTGAATCTTACTTCTAATTCTCAATTTAGTCATGCTTTGATGTCAACGGGAGACTAAGTGAAACTCGACAAAAGAGGGAGTTAGGGTTCGTCAATTTTACAAGTAAATATCTTTAAATCCAACCTTTGTTGAAAGTCGTAAGACAAGTTGGGAGGAATGAACTCTAGGATCAGGTGTTATGCTAAAGTGGAGGTCGTTCTAATCCGTCGACATTATGATTCCAAAGGTTGTCTGTCGAGGGGGGGGGGGGGGGGCATGACAACTCGTCTTGTTGTACTAGAACCCAGAAGGGTTCTTCGGCTGTGCCCTTAGGGGAACCCTTTGAATACCTATTTTTGGTTACAGGCACAACCATTAACAGTTCCATGTAGAACCCTTTCCAAAGAGGGTTTTACCTGAAACTAAAACAGGTTCTACCTGGAACTAAAACGGGTTCTACCTGGAACTAAAAAACGGGTTCTACCTGGAACTAAAAAAGGGTTCTACCTGGAACTAAAAAAGG
Organism: Oncorhynchus nerka; assembly: GCF_034236695.1. Taxonomy (NCBI): domain Eukaryota; kingdom Metazoa; phylum Chordata; class Actinopteri; order Salmoniformes; family Salmonidae; genus Oncorhynchus; species Oncorhynchus nerka. The sequence goes on along the minus strand of NC_088418.1, from coordinate 4,336,943 downwards.
GTTCTACCTGGAACTAAAAAGGGTTCTACCTGGAACTAAAAAGGGTTCTACCTGGAACTAAAAAGGGTTCTACCTGGCTACCTGGAACTAAAAAAGGGTTCTACCTCAAACCAAGAAGTGTTCTCCTATGGAGACAGATGAAGAAACCTTTTGGAACCCTTATTTATAAGGCTGTACAATAACATAGTAGACCACTTAACACAACTCAACTGTTGATACTGTGGTGTAATAGTACCCTGGTTGTTTACCCACACTGTGGATACTGTGGTGTAACAATACCCTGGTTGTTTACCCACACTGTGGATACTATGGTGTGACAGTACCCTGGTTGTTTACCCACACTGTGGATACTGTGGTGTAACAGTACCCTGGCTGTTTACCCACACTGTGGATACTGTGGTGTGACAGTACCCTGGCTGTTTACCCACACTGTGGATACTATGGTGTGACAGTACCCTGGTTGTTTACCCACACTGTGGATACTGTGGTGTGACAGTACCCTGGCTGTTTACCCACACTGTGGATACTATGGTGTGACAGTACCCTGGCTGTTTACCCACACTGTGGATACTATGGTGTGACAATACCCTGGCTGTTTACCCACACTGTGGATACTGTGGTGTGACAGTACCCTGGCTGTTTACCCACACTGTGGATACTATGGTGTGACAATACCCTGGCTGTTTACCCACACTGTGGATACTATGGTGTGACAATACCCTGGCTCTCAGAACTATATTATACAGAGAGATGATATCTCAGAACTATATTATACAGAGAGACGAGATCTCAGAACTAGAACTATGTGGAGAGAACATTGATTATTCTAAGTTTGGACCAGTGGTTCTGTAGTAAGTCCTGTTGGATCTCTGTGTTCCTGGAAACTGCCTTTAAGTCTTTGATCAGGATTCTGTTTCGCAGGTTGATGTTTATTACCATGAGTCTTGCCCTGGAGGCAGATCTGAGCCGTTTCTGCTAGATGGGATAGCTTCAAAGTCAAATCTCAACAAAAAAAATGTGATTTTTGTTCCTAAATTAAAGTTAGAGTTAGGCATTAGGATTAACATTGTGGTTAAGGTTAGGGTTAGGTTTAAAATCAGATTGATGATTTTGTGACTGTGCAAGCAAGCGACCACTCTGCAGAGCTGCCTCCAGTACACAAGTCATCTCAAGAAATTCCAAACCTGCTTCTGTTTCACTTAAATGTGTTTTGAGAAGGAGACGAGGAGAGAGGCACCAAGGAAAAGATGAAATGTGTTTTGAGAAAGAGACGAGGAGAGAGGCACCAAGGAAAAGATTAAATGTGTTTTGAGAAAGAGACGAGGAGAGAGGCACCAAGGAAAAGATGAAATGTGTTTTGAGAAAGAGACGAGGAGAGAGGCACCAAGGAAAAGATGAAATGTGTTTTGAGAAAGAGACGAGGAGAGAGGCACCAAGGAAAAG
>NC_088418.1:4300500-4328000 GCF_034236695.1 Oncorhynchus nerka | reverse complement strand
GTATTTTGTACATAATGTTTCTGTCTTATGGCAAAAAAAAGAGCTTCTGGCAGGACACCTGGGACAAGACAAGATTTTATTTTCTTCTTCAACAAGCAGGACTTCAGACACCGAAATAATAATTGTAATTGGCAAGAGAAAAGGACAAAATCTTCCTGTACCATCAGTATTACTTGCCAAAGTCCAATCAATAAATTAATTAATTAAAATCAATGGACAATAAATTATTACGATCACGAATATTCTACCAAGTGGATATCAAAAACTGTAACATCTTATGTTTCACCGAATTGTGGCTGAAAATCGACATGGACATTCAGGTTGCTGCACCGTCTAGAACAGCACACTCTGGTAAACAAGCTGATGCAAGAAAATCTAAGGAAGTCTCTAGATTTTGCCTGAAGTAGAGTATCTCATGATAAGCTGTATGCCTCACACTATTTTCCGAGAGAGTTTTCATCTATATTTTTCGTGGCTGTTTATTTACCGCCACAGACGGATGCTCAGTCAAAAAAGAAAAGGAAAAGCAATCAGGAAACTGCTCAACCAGAGTCTGCCGGGACTTTAAAATTTGTTATGGAAATCAATCCCCCTTTCGGGATAAGTGTCATCAATAGCTGCTGAATAGCATAGCATACAATAAATATTACTATAAATATGTATATTCATGAAATCACAAGTGCAATATAGGAAAACACAGTTTAGGCTTTTGTTAATCCACCTGTCGTGTCAGATTTTGAAATTATGCTTTACAGCGAAAGCAATCCAAGCGTTTGTGTAAGTTTATCGATCGCACGACAAAACATTAAGTACAATTAGCATCAGGTAGCTCGGTCACGAAAATCAGAAAAGCAATCAAAATTAATCGTTTACCTTTGATGATCTTCGGATGTTTTCACTCACGAGACTCCCAGTTACACAACAAATGTTCCGTTTGTTCCATAAAGATGATTTTTATATCCAAAATACCTCAGTTTGTTTGTCGCGTTATGTTCAGAAATCCACAGGAAAGAGCGTTCACGACAACGCAGACGAAAATTCCAAATAGTTTCCATTATGTCCACAGAAACATGTCAAACGTTTTTTATAGTCAATCCTCAGGTTGTTTTTAAAATATATAATCGATAATATATTAACCGCAAATGTCTTTCACAATAGGAGAGGGGAAAAGAATGGCTGTCCAAATTCTGTTGCGCAAGCAAAACTCATGTGACCACTTGACGCGATGATATCGTTCACGCTCAGTTTTCTAAATAAAAGCCTGAAACTATGTCTGAAGACTGTTGACACCTTGATAGGAAAAGGAATCTGGTTCATATCCCTTTCAATCCAGCAAAGGGAGGGTAAGGAACATGGAGTTTTCAAAATAGAAGCCACTTCCTGTTTTGACTTTCCTCAGGGTTTCGCATGCAATATCAGTTCTGTTATACTCACAGACAATATTTTGACAGTTTTGGAAACTTTAGAGTGTTTTCTATCCAATACTACTAATAATAATATGCATATATTAGCAACTGAGACTGAGGAGCGGGCCGTTTACAATGGGCACCTTTTCATCCAAGCTACTCAATACTGCCCCTGCAGCCATATGAAGGTAACGCAGTGAAACTTAAATCAGTTTTACCTAATTTCTATCAGCATGTTAAATGTGCAACAAGAGAGAAAAAAAATTCTGTAACACATTCTGTACCTCGCCCTCCATTTGGCAAATCTGACCACAATTCTATCCTCTTGATTGCTGCTTACAAGCATAAATTAAAGCAGGAAGCACCCGTGACTCGGTCCATTAAAAAATTGGTCAGATGAAGCAGACGCTAAACTACAGGACTGTTTAGCAGCACAGACTGGAATATGTTCTGGGATTCTTCCGATGGCATTGAGGACTACACCACATCAGTCACTGGCTTTATCAATAAGTGCATTGAGGACGTCGTTCTCACTGTATCTCTGTATCAACCCCCCTGGCTGTTCTTTCTGTATCAAATCACCTGGCTGTTCTCTATGTATCAAATCACCTGGCTGTTCTCTCTGTATCAAACCACCTGGCTGTTCTCTCTGTATCAAACCCCTGGCTGTTCTCTCTGTATCAAATCATCAAATGTTGGCTCTCTCTGTATCAAATCACCTGGCTATTCTCTCTGTATCAAACCCTCTGGCGGTTCTCTCTGTATCTCTGTATCAAACCACCTGGCTGTTCTCTCTGTATCTCTGTATCAAATCACCTGGCTGTTCTCTCTGTATCAAATCACCGGGCTGTTCTCTCTGTATCAAATCACCTGGCTGTTCTCTATGTATCAAATCACCTGGCTGTTCTCTCTGTATCAAACCCCCTGGCTGTTCTCTCTGTATCAAACCCTCTGGCTGTTCTCTCTGTATCTCTGTATCAAACCACCTGGCTGTTCTCTCTGTATCAAACACCCTGGCTGTTCTCTCTGTATCAAATCTCCGGTAGCCTCTGGAACTGCCGATCTGCGGCCAACAAGGCAGAGTTCATCTCAGCCTATGCCTCCCTCCAGTCCCTCGACTTCTTGGCACTGACGGAAACATGGATCACCACAGATAACACTGCTACTCCTACTGCTCTCTCTTCGTCCGCCCACGTGTTCTCGCACACCCCGAGAGCTTCTGGTCAGCGGGGTGGTGGCACCGGGATCCTCATCTCTCCCAAGTGGTCATTCTCTCTTTCTCCCCTTACCCATCTGTCTATCGCCTCCTTTGAATTCCATGCTGTCACAGTTACCAGCCCTTTCAAGCTTAACATCCTTATCATTTATCGCCCTCCAGGTTCCCTCGGAGAGTTCATCAATGAGCTTGATGCCTTGATAAGCTCCTTTCCTGAGGACGGCTCACCTCTCACAGTTCTGGGCGACTTTAACCTCCCCGTCTACCTTTGACTCATTCCTCTCTGCCTCCTTCTTTCCACTCCTCTCCTCTTTTGACCTCTCCCTCTCACCTTCCCCCCTACTCACAAGGCAGACAATACGCTCGACCTCATCTTTACTAGATGCTGTTCTTCCACTAACCTCATTGCAACTCCCTCCAAGTCTCCGACCACTACCTTGTATCCTTTTCCCTCTCGCTCTCATCCAACACTTCCCACACTGCCCCTACTCGGATGGTATCGCGCCGTCCCAACCTTCGCTCTCTCTCCCCCGCTACTCTCTCCTCTTCCATCCTATCATCTCTTCCCTCTGCTCAAACCTTCTCCAACCTATCTCCTGATTCTGCCTCCTCAACCCTCCTCTCCTCCCTTTCTGCATCCTTTGACTCTCTATGTCCCCTATCCTCCAGGCCGTCTCGGTCCTCCCCTCCCGCTCCGTGGCTCGACGACTCATTGCGAGGTCACAGAACAGGGCTCCGGGCAGCCGAGCGGAAATGGAGGAAAACTCGCCTCCCTGCGGACCTGGCATCCTTTCACTCCCTCCTCTCTACATTTTCCTCTTCTGTCGCTGCTGCTAAAGCCACTTTCTACCACTCTAAATTCCAAGCATCTGCCTCTAACCCTAGGAAGCTCTTTGCCACCTTCTCCTCCCTCCTGAATCCTCATCCCCCCCCCCCCTCCTCCCTCTCTGCAGATGACTTCGTCAACCATTTTGAAAAGAAGGTCGACGACATCCGATCCTCGTTTGCTAAGTCAAACGACACCGCTGGTTCTGCTCACACTGCCATACCCTGTGCTCTGACCTCTTTCTCCCCTCTCTCTCCAGATGAAATCTCGCGTCTTGTGACGGCCGGCCGCCCAACAACCTGCCCGCTTGACCCTATCCCCTCCTCTCTTCTCCAGACCATTTCCGGAGACCTTCTCCCTTACCTCACCTCGCTCATCAACTCATCCCTGACTGCTGGCTACGTCCCTTCCATCTTCAAGAGAGCGAGAGTTGCACCCCTTCTGAAAAAACCTACACTCGATCCCTCCGATGTCAACAACTACAGACCAGTATCCCTTCTTTCTTTTCTCTCCAAAATCCTTGAACGTGCCGTCCTTGGCCAGCTCTCTCGCTATCTCTCTCAGAATGACCTTCTTGATCCAAATCAGTCAGGTTTCAAGACTAGTCATTCAACTGAGACTGCTCTTCTCTGTATCATGGAGGCGCTCCGCACTGCTAAAGCTAACTCTCTCTCCTCTGCTCTCATCCTTCTAGACCTATCGGCTGCCTTCGATACTGTGAACCATCAGATCCTCCTCTCCACCCTCTCCGAGTTGGGCATCTCCGGCGCGGCCCACGCTTGGATTGCGTCCTACCTGACAGGTCGCTCCTACCAGGTGGCGTGGCGAGAATCCGTCTCCTCACCACGTGCTCTCACCACTGGTGTCCCCCAGGGCTCTGTTCTAGGCCCTCTCCTATTCTCGCTATTCACCAAGTCACTTGGCTCTGTCATAACCTCACATGGTCTCTCCTATCATTGCTATGCAGACGACACACAATTAATCTTCTCCTTTCCCCCTTCTGATGACCAGGTGGCGGAATCGCATCTCTGCATGTCTGGCAGACATATCAGTGTGGATGACGGATCACCACCTCAAGCTGAACCTCGGCAAGACGGAGCTGCTCTTCCTCCCGGGGAAGGACTGCCCGTTCCATGATCTCGCCATCACGGTTGACAACTCCACTGTGTCCTCCTCCCAGAGCGCTAAGAACCTTGGCGTGATCCTGGACAACACCCTGTCGTTCTCAACTAACATCAAGGCGGTGGCCCGTTCCTGTAGGTTCATGCTCTACAACATCCGCAGAGTACGACCCTGCCTCACACAGGAAGCGGCGCAGGTCCTAATCCAGGCACTTGTCATCTCCCGTCTGGATTACTGCAACTCGCTGTTGGCTGGGCTCCCTGCCTGTGCCATTAAACCCCTACAACTCATCCAGAACGCCGCAGCCCGTCTGGTGTTCAACCTTCCCAAGTTCTCTCACGTCACCCCGCTCCTCCGCTCTCTCCACTGGCTTCCAGTTGAAGCTCGCATCCGCTACAAGACCATGGTGCTTGCCTACGGAGCTGTGAGGGAACGGCACCTCAGTACCTCCAGGCTCTGATCAGGCCCTACACCCAAACAAGGGCACTGCGTTCATCCACCTCTGGCCTGCTCGCCTCCCTACCACTGAGGAAGTACAGTTCGCGCTCAGCCCAGTCAAAACTGTTCGCTGCTCTGGCCCCCCAATGGTGGAACAAACTCCCTCACGACGCCAGGACAGCGGAGTCAATCACCACCTTCCGGAGACACCTGAAACCCCACCTCTTTAAGGAATACCTAGGATAGGATAAAGTAATCCTTCTCACCTCCCCCCCTTAAAAGATTTAGATGCACTATTGTAAAGTGGCTGCTCCACTGGATGTCATAAGGTGAATGCACCAATTTGTAAGTCGCTCTGGATAAGAGCGTCTGCTAAATGACTTAAATGTAAATGTAAATGTAAATCACCTGGCTGTTCTCTCTGTATCAAATCACCTGGCTATTCTCTCTGTATCAAACCCTCTGGCTGTTCTCTCTGTATCTCTGTATCAAACCACCTGGCTGTTCTCTCTGTATCTCTGTATCAAATCACCTGGCAGTTCTCTCTGTATCAAATCACCGGGCTGTTCTCTCTGTATCAAACCCCCTGGCTGTTCTCTCTGTATCTCTGTATCAAATCACCTGGCTGTTCTCTCTGTATCAAATCACCTGGCTGTTCTCTCTGTATCAAATCACCTGGCTGTTCTCTCTGTATCAAACCCCCTGGCTGTTCTCTCTGTATCAAACCACCTGGCTGTTCTCTCTGTATCAAACCCCCTGGCTGTTCTCTCTGTATCAAATCACCTGGCTGTTCTCTCTGTATCAAATCACCTGGCTGTTCTCTCTGTATCAAACCACCTGGCTGTTCTCTCTGTATCAAACCCCCTGGCTGTTCTCTCTGTATCTCTCTGTATCTCTGTATCAAATCACCTGGCTGTTCTCACTGTATCAAATCACCTGGCTGTTCTCTCTGTATCAAATCACCTGGCTGTTCTCTCTGTATCAAACCACCTGGCTGTTCTCTCTGTATCAAATCACCTGGCTGTTCTCTCTGTATCAAATCACCTGGCTGTTCTCTCTGTATCAAATCACCTGGCTGTTCTCTCTGTATCAAATCACCTGGCTGTTCTCTCTGTATCAAATCACCTGGCTGTTCTCTCTGTATCAAACCACCTGGCTGTTCTCTCTGTATCAAACCCTCTGGCTGTTCTCTCTGTATCAAACCACCTGGCTGTTCTCTCTGTATCAAATCACCTGACTGTTCTCTCTGTATCAACCCCCCTGGCTGTTCTCTCTGTATCAAATCACCTGGCTGTTCTCTCTGTATCAAACCCTCTGGCTGTTCTCTCTGTATCTCTGTATCAAATCACCTGGCTGTTCTCTCTGTATCTATGTATCAAACCCCCTGACTGTTCTCTCTTTATCAAACCCTCTGGCTGTTCTCTCTGTATCTCTGTATCAAATCACCTGGCTGTTCTCTCTGTATCTCTGTATCAAACCCTCTGGCTGTTCTCTCTGTATCAAACCACCTGGCTGTTCTCTCTGTATCAAATCACCTGACTGTTCTCTCTGTATCAACCCCCCTGGCTGTTCTCTCTGTATCAAATCACCTGGCTGTTCTCTCTGTATCAAACCCTCTGGCTGTTCTCTCTGTATCTCTGTATCAAATCACCTGGCTGTTCTCTCTGTATCTATGTATCAAACCCCCTGGCTGTTCTCTCTGTATCAAACCCTCTGGCTGTTCTCTCTGTATCTCTGTATCAAACCCCCTGGCTGTTCTCTCTGTATCTCTGTATCAAACCACCTGGCTGTTCTCACTGTATCTCTGTATCAAACCCCCTGGCTGTTCTATCTGTATCTCTGTATCAAACCACCTGGCTGTTCTCTCTGTATCTCTGTATCAAACCCCCTGGCTGTTCTCTCTTTATCTCTGTATCAAATCACCTGGCTGTTCTCTCTGTATCAAACCCCCTGGCTGTTCTCTCTGTATCAAACCACCTGGCTGTTCTCTCTGTATCTCTGTATCAAACCACCTGGCTGTTCTCTCTGTATCAAACCCCCTGGCTGTTCTCTCTGTATCAAACCACCTGGCGGTTCTCTCTGTATCTCTGTATCAAACCACCTGGCTGTTCTCTCTCTCTGTATCAAACCCCCTGGCTGTTCTTTCTGTATCTCTGTATCAAATCACCTGGCTGTTCTTCTGTATCTCTGTATCAAACCCCTGGCTGTTCTCTCTGTATCAAATCACCTCTCTGTATCAAACCCCTGGATGTTCTCTCTGTATCAAACCACCTGGCTGTTCTCTCTGTCAAATCTCTGTATCAAACCCCTGGCTGTCTCTCTCTGGCTGTTCTATCAAACCCCCTGGATGTTCTCTCTGTATCAAACCACCTGGCTGTTCTCTCTGTAACAAACCCCCTGGCTGTTCTCTCTGTATCTCTGTATCAAACCCCCTGGCTGTTCTCTCTGTATCAAACCCCCTGGCTGTTCTCTCTGTATCTCTGTATCAAATCACCTAGCTGTTCTCTCTGTATCAAACAACCTGGCTGTTCTCTCTGTATCTCTGTATCAAACCCCCTGGCTGTTCTCACTGTATCTCTGTATCAAACCCCCTGGCTGTTCTCTCTGTATCTCTGTATCAAACCACCTGGCTGTTCTCTCTGTATCTCTGTATCAAACCCCCTGGCTGTTCTCTCTTTATCTCTGTATCAAATCACCTGGCTGTTCTCTCTGTATCAAACCACCTGGCTCTTCTCTATGTATCAAATCACCTGGCTGTTCTCTCTGTATCAAACCACCTGGCTGTTCTCTATGTATCAAATCACCTGGCTGTTCTCTCTGTATCAAATCACCTGGCTGTTCTCTCTGTATCAAATCACCTGGCTGTTCTCTCTGTATCAAATCACCTGGCTGTTCTCTCTGTATCAAACCACCTGGCTGTTCTCTCTGTATCAAACCACCTGGCTGTTCTCTCTGTATCAAATCACCTGGCTGTTCTCTCTGTATCAAACCACCTGGCTGTTCTCTCTGTATCAAACCACCTGGCTGTTCTCTCTGTATCAAAACCGGGCTGTTCTCTCCAAACCCCTGCTGTTCTCTGTTCTCTCTGTATCAAACCACCTGGCTGTTCTCTCTGTATCAAATCACCTGGCTGTTCCCTCTGGCTGTTCTCTCTGTATCTTTGTATCAAATCACCTGGCTGTTCTCTCTGTATCAAATACCTGGCTGTTCTCTCTGTATCAAACCCCTGGCTGTTCTCTCTGTATCAAATCCCTGGCTGGCTGTTCTCTCTGTATCTCTGTATCAAATCACCTGGCTGTTCTCTCTGTATCTCTGTATCAAACCCTCTGGCTGTTCTCTCTGTATCAAACCACCTGGTTGTTCTCTCTGTATCAAATCACCTGACTGTTCTCTCTGTATCAACCCCCCTGGCTGTTCTCTCTGTATCAAATCACCTGGCTGTTCTCTCTGTATCAAACCCTCTGGCTGTTCTCTCTGTATCTCTGTATCAAATCACCTGGCTGTTCTCTCTGTATCTATGTATCAAACCCCCTGGCTGTTCTCTCTGTATCAAACCCTCTGGCTGTTCTCTCTGTATCTCTGTATCAAACCCCCTGGCTGTTCTCTCTGTATCAAACCACCTGGCTGTTCTCTGTGTATCAAATCACCTGGCTGTTCTCTCTGTATCAAAGCACCTGGCTGTTCTCTCTGTATCAAACCACCTGGCTGTTCTCTCTGTATCAAAACCTGGCTGTTTCTCTCCACCTGGCTGTTCTCTCTGTATCAAACCCCTGGCTGTTTTCTCTCTGTATCAAACCCCTGGCTGTTCTCTCTGTATCAAATCACCTGGCTGTTCTCTCTGTATCAAAACCTGGCTGTCTCTCTCTGTATCAAACCCCCTGGCTGTTCTCTCTGTATCAAATCACCTGGCTGTTCTCTCTGTATCAAACCACCTGGCTGTTCTCTCTGTATCAAATCACCTGGCTGTTCTCTCTGTATCAAATCACCTGGCTGTTCTCTCTGTATCAAACCACCTGGCTGTTCTCTCTGTATCAAATCACCTGGCTGTTCTCTCTGTATCAAATCACCTGGCTGTTCTCTCTGTATCAAACCCCTGGCTGTTCTCTCTGTATCAAACCACCTGGCTGTTCTCTCTGTATCAAATCACCTGGCTGTTCTCTCTGTATCAACCCCCCTGGCTGTTCTCTCTGTATCAAATCACCTGGCTGTTCTCTCTGTATCAAACCCACCTGGCTGTTTCTCTGTATCTCTGTATCAAATCACCTGGCTGTTCTCTCTGTCAAACCCCTGGCTGTTCTCTCTGTATCAAATCACCTGGCTGTTCTCTCTGTATCTCTGTATCAAACCCCTGGCTGTTCTCTCTGTATGTTCTCTCTGTATCAAACCACCTGGCTGTTCTCTCTGTATCAAACCCCTGGCTGTTCTCTCTGTATCTCTGTATCAAACCCCCTGGCTGTTTCTCTCTGTATCAAATCCCCTGGCTGTTCTCTCTGTATCAAACCCCTGGCTGTTCTCTCTCAAACCACCTATCTCTGTATCAAATCCCTGGCTGTTCTCTGTATCAAACCCCTGGCTGTTCTTCTCTCTGTATTCTGTTTCTCTCTGTATCAAACCCCTGGCTGTTCTCTCTGTATCTCTGTATCAAATCCCCTGGCTGTTCTCTCTGTATCTCTGTATCAAACCCCCTGGCTGTTCTCTCTGTATCTCTGTATCAAACCACCTGGCTGTTCTCTCTGTATCTCTGTATCAAACCCCTGGCTGTTTCTATCTGTATCTCTGTATCAAACCACCTGGCTGTTCTCTCTGTATCTCTGTATCAAACCCCTGCTGTTCTCTCTTTATCTCTGTATCAAATCACCTCTGTTCTCTGTATCAAACCACCTGGCTTCAAACCACCTCTGTTCTCTCTGTATCAAATCACCTGGCTGTTCTCTCTGTATCAAACCCCTGGCTGTTCTCTCTGTATCAAATCACCTGGCTGTTCTTCTGTATCTCTGTATCAAACTGTTCTCTCTGTATCAAACCACCTGGCTGTTCTCTCTGTATCAAACCACCTGGCTGTTCTCTCTGTATCAAACCCCTGGCTGTTCTCTCTGTATCAAACCCCTGGCTGTTCTCTCTGACTGTTCTCTCTGTATCAAACCCCCTGGCTGTTCTCTCTGTATCAAACCACCTGGCGGTTCTCTCTGTATCTCTGTATCAAACCACCTGGCTGTTCTCTCTGTATCAAACCCCCTGGCTTTTCTCTCTGTATCAAATCACCTGGCTGTTCACTCTGTATCAAACCCCCTGGCTGTTCTCTCTGTATCAAATCACCTGGCTGTTCTCTCTGTATCAAAAACCCCTGGCTGTTCTCTCTGTATCAAACCCCTGGCTGTTCTCTATGTATCAAATCCTGGCTGTTCTGGCTGTTCTCTGGCTGTATCTCTGTATCAAACCACCTGGCTGTTCTCTCTGTATCAAACCACCTGGCTGTTCTCTCTGTATCAAACCCCCTGGCTGTTCTCTCTGTATCAAACCACCTGGCTGTTCTCTCTGTATCAAACCACCTGGCTGTTCTCTCTGTATCAAACCACCTGGCTGTTCTCTCTGTATCAAATCACCTGGCTGTTCTGTTCTCTCTGTATCAAACCCCTGGCTGCTGTATCTCACCTGGCTGTTCTCTCTGTATCTCTGTATCAAATCACCTAGCTGTTCTCTCTGTATCAAACCACCTGGCTGTTCTCTCTGTATCTCTGTATCAAACCCCTGGCTGTTCTCACTGTATCTCTGTATCAAACCCCCTGGCTGTTCTCTCTGTATCTCTGTATCAAACCACCTGGCTGTTCTCTCTGTATCTCTGTATCAAACCCCTGGCTGTTCTCTCTTTATCTCTGTATCAAAATCAAACCCCTGGCTGTTATCAAATCTCTGTATCTCTGTATCAAACCACCTGGCTGTTTCTCTCTGTATCAAACCACCTGGCTGTTCTCTGTTCTCACCTGGCTGTTCTCTCTGTATCAAACCACCTGGCTGTTCTCTCTGTATCAAACCACCTGGCTGTTCTCTCTGTATCAAACCACCTGGCGGTCTCTCTCTGTATCAAACCACCTGGCTGTTCTCTCTGTATCAAACCACCTGGCTGTTCTCTCTGTATCAAATCACCTGGCTGTTCACTCTCTCAAACCCCCTGGCTGTTCTCTCTGTGTTCTCTCTGTATCAAACCCCCTCTGTATCAAACCACCCTCTGTTCTCTCTGTATCAAACACCTGGCTGTTCTCTCTGTATCAAATCACCTGGCTGTTCTCTCTCTCTGTATCAAATCACCTGGCTGTTCTCTCTGTATCAAACCACCTGGCTGTTCTCTCTGTATCAAATCACCTGGCTGTTCTCTCTGTATCAAACCCCCCTGGCTGTTCTCTCTGTATCTCTGTATCAAATCAAATCACCTGGCTGTTCTCTCTGTATCAAACCCCCTGGCTGTTCTCTCTGTATCAAACCCCCTGGCTGTTCTCTCTGTATCAAACCCTCTGGCTGTTCTCTCTGTATCTCTGTATCAAATCACCTGACTGTTCTCTCTGTATCAAACCACCTGGCTGTTCTCTCTGTATCAAACCCCCTGGCTGTGCTCTCTGTATCAAACCCCCTGGCTGTTCTCTCTGTATCTCTGTATCAAATCACCTGACTGTTCTCTCTGTATCAAACCACCTGGCTGTTCTCTCTGTATCAAACCACCTGGCTGTTCTCTCTGTATCAAATCACCTGGATGTTCTCTCTGTATCTCTGTATCAAACCCCCTGGCTGTTCTCTCTGTATCTCTGTATCAAATCACCTAGCTGTTCTCTCTGTATCAAACCACCTGGCTGTTCTCTATGTATCTCTGTATCAAACCACCTGGCTGTTCTCTCTGTATCTCTGTATCAAACCCCCTGGCTGTTCTCACTGTATCTCTGTATCAAACCCCCTGGCTGTTCTCTCTGTATCTCTGTATCAAACCCCCTGGCTGTTCTCTCAAATCACCTGGCTGTTCTCTCTGTATCAAACCACCTGGCTCTTCTCTATGTATCAAATCACCTGGCTGTTCTCTCTGTATCAAACCACCTGGCTGTTCTCTCTGTATCAAACCACCTGGCTGTTCTCTGTGTATCAAATCACCTGGCTGTTCTCTCTGTATCAAACCACCTGGCTGTTCTCTCTGTATCAAACCACCTGGCTGTTCTCTCTGTATCAAACCCCCTGGCTGTTCTCTATGTATCAAACCACCTGGCTGTTCTCTCTGTATCAAACCACCTGGCTGTTCTCTCTGTATCAAATCACCTGGCTGTTCTCTCTGTATCAAACCCCCTGGCTGTTCTCTATGTATCAAATCACCTGGCTGTTCTCTCTGTATCAAACCCCCTGGCTGTTCTCTCTGTATCAAACCCTCTGGCTGTTCTCTCTGTATCTCTGTATCAAACCCCCTGGCTGTTCTCTCTGTATCTCTGTATCAAACCCCCTGGCTGTTCTATCTGTATCTCTGTATCAAACCACCTGGCTGTTCTCTCTGTATCTCTGTATCAAACCCCCTGGCTGTTCTCTCTTTATCTCTGTATCAAATCACCTGGCTGTTCTCTCTGTATCAAACCACCTGGCGGTTCTCTCTGTATCAAACCCTCTGGCTGTTCTCTCTGTATCTCTGTATCAAACCCCCTGGCTGTTCTCTCTGTATCTCTGTATCAAACCCTCTGGCTGTTCTCACTGTATCTCTGTATCAAACCACCTGGCTGTTCTCACTGTATCTCTGTATCAAACCCCCTGGCTGTTCTATCTGTATCTCTGTATCAAACCACCTGGCTGTTCTCTCTGTATCAAACCCCCTGGCTTTTATCTCTGTATCAAATCACCTGGCTGTTCTCTCTGTATCAAACCACCTGGCGGTTCTCTCTGTATCTCTGTATCTCTGTATCAACCTAGCTTTCTCTCTGGCTGTTCACTCTGTATCAAATCAAATCACCTGGCTGTTCTCTTCATTGACCCCTTCTCTCTGTATCAAAACCTGGCTGTTCACTCTGTATCAAACCCCCTGGCTGTTCTCTCTGTATCAAATCACCTGGCTGTTCTCTCTGTATCAAACCCCCTGGATGTTCTCTCTGTATCAAACCACCTGGCTGTTCTCTCTGTATCTCTGTATCAAACCACCTGGCTGTTCTCTCTGTATCAAACCCCCTGGCTGTTCTCTCTGTATCAAACCACCTGGCTGTTCTCTCTGTATCAAATCACCTGGCTGTTCTCTCTGTATCAAACCCCCTGGCTGTTCTCTACCCTCTGGCTGTTCTCTCTGTATCAAATACCCTCTGGCTGTTCTCTCTGTATCAAATCACCTGGCTGTTCTCTCTGTATCTCTGTATCAAATCACCTGACTGTTCTCTCCCCCTGGCTGTTCTCTCTGTATCAAACCCTCTGGATGTTCTCTCTGTATCTCTGTATCAAATGGCTGTTCTCTCTGTATCAAACCACCTGGCTGTTCTCTCTGTATCAAACCCCTGGCTGTTCTCTCTGTATCAAACCACCTGGCTGTATCTCTCTGTATCAAACCCCTGGCTGTTCTCTCTCTGTATCAAACCCCTGGCTATTTCTCTTCTCTGTATCAAACCCCCTGGCTGTTCTCTTTATCTGTAAATCACCTGGCTGTTCTCTCTGTATCAAAACCTGCTCTTCTCTCTCTCTGTTCTCTCTGTATCAAAACCTGGCTGTTCTCTCTGTATCTCTGTATCAAATCACCTGGCTGTTCTCTCTGTATCAAACCACCTGGCTGTTCTCTCTGTATCAAACCACCTGGCTGTTCTCTCTGTATCAAATCACCTGGCTGTTCTCTCTGTATCAAACCACCTGGCTGTTTCTCTCTCTGTATCAAATCCTGGCTGTTCTCTCTGTATCTCTCTGTATCAAACCCCCTGGCTGTCTCTCTCTGTATCAAACCCCTGGCTGTTCTCTCTGTATCAAACCACCTGGCTGTTCTCTCTGTATCTCTGTATCAAACCACCTGGCTGTTTCTCTGTATCAAAACCCTCTGTTCTCTCTGTATCAAACCACCTGGCTGTTCTCTCTTTATCTCTGTATCAAACCCCCTGGCTGTTCTCTCTGTATCAAACCACCTGGCTGTTCTCTCTGTATCAAATCATCTCTGGCTGTTCTCTCTGTATCAAATCACCTGGCTGTTCTCTCTGTATCAAACCCCTGGCTGTTCTCTCTCTGTATCAAACCACCTGGCTGTTCTCTCTGTATCAAACCCCTGGCTGTTCTCTCTGTATCTCTGTATCAAACCACCTGTTCTCACTGTATCTCTGTATCTCTGTATCAAATCACCTGGCTGTTCTCTCTGTATCTGTATCAAACCCCCTGGCTGTTCTCTCTGTATCAAATCACCTGGCTGTTCTCTCTGTATCAAACCACCTGATTTTACTCTCTGTATCTCTGTTCTCTCTGTATCAAAACCTGGCTTTTCTCTCTGTATCAAATCACCTGGCTGTTCTCTGCTGGCTGTTCTTCTCTCTGTATCAAACCACCTGGCTGTTCTCTGTCTGTATCAAACCCCCTGGCTGTTCTCTCTCTGTATCAAACCACCTGGCTGTTCTCTCTGTATCTCTGTATCAAACCACCTGGCTGTTCTCTCTACCCCCTGGCTGTTTCTCTATCTACCTGGCTGTTCTCTCTGTATCAAACCCCCTGGCTGTTTCTTCTCTCTGTATCAAACCACCTGGCTGTTCTCTGTATCAAACCACCTGGCTGTTCTCTCTGTATCTCTGGTTCTCCATCAAACCCCCTGGATGTTCTCTCTGTATCAAACCCCTGGCTGTTCTCTCTGTATCAAACCCCCTGGCTGTTCTCTCTGTATCAAACCCCTGGCTGTTCTCTCTGTCTCTGTAACAAACCCCCTGGCTGTTCTCTCTGTATCAAGCCCCTGGCTGTTCTCTCTGTGTATCAAACCACCTGGCTGTTCTCTCTCTGTATCTCTGTATCCAAACCACCTGGCTGTTCTCTCTGTATCAAACCCCCTGGCTGTTCTCTCTGTATCAAACCACCTGGCGGTTCTCTCTGTATCTCTGTATCAAACCACCTGGCTGTTCTCTCTGTATCAAACCCCCTGGCTTTTCTCTCTGTATCAAATCACCTGGCTGTTCACTCTGTATCAAACCCCCTGGCTGTTCTCTCTGTATCAAATCACCTGGCTGTTCTCTCTGTATCAAACCCCCTGGATGTTCTCTCTGTATCAAACCACCTGGCTGTTCTCTCTGTATCAAACCACCTGGCTGTTCTCTCTGTATCAAACCACCTGGCTGTTCTCTCTGTATCAAATCACCTGGCTGTTCTCTCTGTATCAAACCCCCTGGCTGTTCTCTATGTATCAAATCACCTGGCTGTTCTCTCTGTATCAAATCACCTGGCTGTTCTCTCTGTATCAAATCACCTGGCTGTTCTGTCTGTATCAAACCACCTGGCTGTTCTCTCTGTATCAAATCACCTGGCTGTTCTCTCTGTATCAAACCCCCTGGCTGTTCTCTCTGTATCAAACCCTCTGGCTGTTCTCTCTGTATCTCTGTATCAAATCACCTGACTGTTCTCTCTGTATCAAACCACCTGGCTGTTCTCTCTGTATCAAACCCCCTGGCTGTTCTCTCTGTATCAAACCCCCTGGCTGTTCTCTCTGTATCAAACCCTCTGGCTGTTCTCTCTGTATCTCTGTATCAAATCACCTGACTGTTCTCTCTGTATCAAACCACCTGGCTGTTCTCTCTGTATCAAACCCCCTGGCTGTGCTCTCTGTATCAAACCCCCTGGCTGGCTGTTCTCTCTGTATCAAATCACCTGACTGTTCTCTCTGTATCAAACCACCTGGCTGTTCTCTCTGTATCAAACCACCTGGCTGTTCTCTCTGTATCAAATCACCTGGATGTTCTCTCTGTATCTCTGTATCAAACCCCCTGGCTGTTCTCTCTGTATCTCTGTATCAAATCACCTAGCTGTTCTCTCTGTATCAAACCACCTGGCTGTTCTCTATGTATCTCTGTATCAAACCCCTGGCTGTTCTCTCTGTATCAAACCACCTGGCTGTTCTCTCTGTATCTCTGTATCAAACCCCCTGGCTGTTCTCACTGTATCTCTGTATCAAACCCCCTGGCTGTTCTCTCTGTATCTCTGTATCAAACCCCCTGGCTGTTCTCTCTTTATCTCTGTATCAAATCACCTGGCTGTTCTCTCTGTATCAAACCACCTGGCTCTTCTCTATGTATCAAATCACCTGGCTGTTCTCTCTGTATCAAACCACCTGGCTGTTCTCTCTGTATCAAACCACCTGGCTGTTCTCTGTGTATCAAATCACCTGGCTGTTCTCTCTGTATCAAACCACCTGGCTGTTCTCTCTGTATCAAACCACCTGGCTGTTCTCTCTGTATCAAATCACCTGGCTGTTCTCTCTGTATCAAACCCCCTGGCTGTTCTCTATGTATCAAACCACCTGGCTGTTCTCTCTGTATCAAACCACCTGGCTGTTCTCTCTGTATCAAATCACCTGGCTGTTCTCTCTGTATCAAACCCCCTGGCTGTTCTCTATGTATCAAATCACCTGGCTGTTCTCTCTGTATCAAACCACCTGGCTGTTCTCTCTGTATCAAACCACCTGGCTGTTCTCTCTGTATCAAATCACCTGGCAGTTCTCTCTGTATCAAATCACCTGGCTGTTCTCTCTTTATCTCTGTATCAAATCCCCTGGCTGTTCTCTCTGTGGAGAGACCTGGGTTTGATGTACAATATACTACCAAAGAGGAGAGAGAGCCAGGGAGAGAAACCAGGGAGAGAGAGGAGCCAGGGGAGAGAGACAGGGAGAGAGACAGGGAGAGAGAGCCAGGGAGAGAGAAGACAGGAGAGGAGAGCCAGGAGAGAAAGCCAGGGAGAAGACAGGGGAGAGAGCCAGGAGAGAAACCAGGAGAGAAGACATGGAGAGAGCCAGGGAGAGAGAGACAGGGAGAGAGAGCCAGGGAGAGAGAGCCAGGGAGACAGGGAGAGAGAGCCAGGGAGACAGGGAGAGAGAGCCAGGGAGAGAGAGGGGTTTTGAACAAAAGCAGCAGAATGACTCATCACTTCTGGCATTATATCCGGGATCAACTACCTAAGCTGTGTGAAGCAAGACACACATATTTCTACCTTTCACAGCTTCCCAACACTGAGCTAGCATCATTGCTGTACTGTAGACACACAGCATTCTACCCTTCACAACTACCTCCTCTCAACACTAGCTCACTGCTATACTGCACACACACAGCAACAGTCTCCCAACACTGAGCTAGCTCACTGCTATACTGCAGACACACAGCAACAGCCTCCCAACACTGAGCTAGCTCACTGCTATACTGCACACACACAGCAACAGTCTCCCAACACTGAGCTAGCTCACTGCTATACTGCACACACACAGCAACAGACTCCCAACACTGAGCTAGCTCACTGCTATACTGCACACACACAGCAACAGCCTCCCAACACTGAGCTAGCTCACTGCTATACTGCACACACACAGCAACAGCCTCCCAACACTGAGCTAGCATCACGGCAGGATGAGAACATTACAACCCTGTGTCAATAAAGAAGTATAGAAAACGCCTCAGTCTGCTGGAGGAAGTTACTATGCTTCCCAAAGAGAAAAAGGTTAGGTCAAGGTTCACGTCAAGGTTTAGGTCACGGTTCAGATCAAGGTTAGGTTACTGTTCAGGTCAAGGTTTAGGCCAAGGTTCAGGCCAAGGTTCAGGTCAAGGTTAGGTCACGGTTCAGCCCAAGGTTCAGGTCAAGGTTAGGTCAAGGTTTAGGCCAAGGTTTAGGCCAAGGTTCAGGTCAAGGTTAGGTCATGGTTCAGGTCAAGGTTTAGGCCAAGGTTTAGGCCATGGTTCAGGTCATGGTTCAGGTCAAGGTTAGGTCAAGGTTCAGGTCAAGGTCAAGGTTCAGGTCAAGGTTCAGGTTAAGGATCAGGCCAAGGTTCAGGTCAATGTTAGGTCAAGGTTTAGGCCAAGGTTTAGGCCAAGGTTAGGTCAAGGTTCAGGTCAAGGTTCAGGTCAAGTAGCCTACGTCACTCTATCAGTCCAAATGGAGCCCCACTGTTCACTAGACTGTATGTTGTTGATATCCTGGCAGACCACACCACCAGGCACCAGAGGGTCCAACCTGCTAACCTAACCTGTTGTTCACTAGACTGTATGTTGTTGATGTCCTGGCAGACCACACCACCAGGCACCAGTGGGTCCAACCTGCTAACCTAACCTGTTGTTCACTAGACTGTATGTTGTTTCCCCCTCTGGAGTCACCCTAGTTCCAGACACCAGATGTTTACCTGACAGGAGTCACCCTAGTCCCAGACACCAGATGTTTACCTGACAGGAGTCTCCCTAGTCCCAGACACCAGATGTTTACCTGACAGGAGTCACCCTAGTTCCAGACACCAGATGTTTACCTGACTCGAGTCACCCTAGTCCCAGACACCAGATGTTTACCTGACAGGAGTCTCCCTAGTCCCAGACACCAGATGTTTACCTGACAGGAGTCACCCTAGTTCCAGACACCAGATGTTTACCTGACAGGAGTCACCCTAGTTCCAAACACCAGATGTTTACCTGACAGGAGTCTCCCTAGACCCAGACACCAGATGTTTACCTGACAGGAGTCACCCTAGTTCCAGACACCAGATGTTTACCTGACACGAGTCACTCTAGTCCCAGACACCAGATGTTTACCTGACAGGAGTCTCCTAGTCCCAGACACCAGATGTTTACCTGACAGGAGTCACCCTAGTTCCAGACACCAGATGTTTACCTGACAGGAGTCTCCCTAGTTCCAGGCACCAGATGTTTACCTGACAGGAGTCACCCTAGTCCCAGACACCAGATGTTTACCTGACAGGAGTCACCCTAGTTCCAGACACCAGATGTTTACCTGACAGGAGTCACCCTAGTCCCAGACACCAGATGTTTACCTGACAGGAGTCTCCCTAGTCCCAGACACCAGATGTTTACCTGACAGGAGTCTCCCTAGTCCCAGACACCAGATGTTTACCTGACAGGAGTCTCCCTAGTTCCAGACACCAGATGTTTACCTGACAGGAGTCACCCTAGACCCAGACAACAGATGTTTACCTGACAGGAGTCACCCTAGTTCCAGACACCGTGAGTGGGTGTCCAACCAACCTGCTGATAGAGTTGTTGTGTTTCTCTCCATGAGGAAATCTCCTAATATTAAGCTCTCATCCAGGGTTGTGAAAACCAAACAGTCTCTAAAGCCCTGTCTAATCTGATAATTGGTGTGTAGTAGGAAGCAGAAGAATGTGAGGCCACGTAGTCAAGAGAAACATTGGGAGAACTCCAGGTAATATGATCATCATTTAGTGGTACCAGAGCAAACCTGGAGGGGCCAGGGATAACTGAGCCTCATCCAACGTATAGAGAGAGAGAGATGGAGAAACATACTGAGCCTCATCCAACATATAGAGAGAGAGAGAGATGGAGAAACATACTGAGCCTCATCCAACATAGAGAGAGAGAGAGAGATGGAGAAACAAACTGAGCCTCATCCAACGTATAGAGAGAGAGAGAGATGGAGAAACATACTGAGCCTCATCCAACATAGAGAGAGAGAGAGATGGAGAAACATACTGAGCCTCATCCAACGTAGAGAGAGAGAGAGAGATGGAGAAACATACTGAGCCTCATCCAACATAGAGAGAGAGAGATGGAGAAACAAACTGAGCCTCATCCAACGTATAGAGAGAGAGAGAGATGGAGAAACATACTGAGCCTCATCCAACGTAGAGAGAGAGAGAGAGATGGAGAAACATACTGAGCCTCATCCAACGTAGAGAGAGAGAGATGGAGAAACATACAATAGACAGAGAGAACACAAAACTGATTCATGCAAACACTCTCTCCGTATTGGTTTCAGAGCCTGAGCCCTTAAAACAAAGCCCAGTTTTGTTACCTCAGAATTGGCGTTGACTGATAATGAAAATGAGAAAAAAATAAGCACAGAGTCAATTTTGCAGCACTTAGTTGTAAACAGCAATGATGATTGTAACTAGGACTTGATGATTGTGACTAGGACTAATGTTGTCTCTGTCCTCTGTCACAGCATGATTTACTGTTGATCTCTGGTAATGTTGTCTCTGTCCTCTGTCACAGCATGATTTACTGTTGATCTCTGGTAATGTTGTCTCTGTCCTCTGTCACAGTATGATTTACTGTTGATCTCTGGTAATGTCACGACTCCCACCAAAGTCGGTTCCTCTCCTTGTTCGGGTGGCGTTCCGCGGTCGACGTCACCGGTCTTCTAGCCATCGCCGATCCACTTTCCATTTTCCATTTGTTTTGTCTTGTTTTTCCCGAACACCTGGTTTACATTGCCTCATTAAGTGTTGTGTATTTCACCGTCTGTTCCCCCCCATGTCTGTGTGTGGAATTGTTTGTTGTTACGTGTATGTGCATGTCAGACTGGTTTTCGCCAGGTTATGTCAACCCGTATTTGTTTATTGTTTATTGTTTATTTTTTCTTAGTGCCGTGTGTCTGTTCGCCATTATAAAGGACCCAATTCTGCTCTCCTGCGCCTGACTTCCCTGCAGACAGTTACCTTACAGATCATGTTGTCCCTGTCCTCTGTCACAGCATGATGTTGGAGCTCTAACTGGTCGGTGTTGTGGCGCCTGTTCTCATTGAGCTCTAACTGGTCGGTGTTGTGGCGCCTGTTCTCATTGAGCTCTAACTGGTCGGTGTTGTGGCGCCTGTTCTCATTGAGCTCTAACTGGTCGGTGTTGTGGCGCCTGTTCTCATTGAGCTCTAACTGGTCGGTGTTGTGGCGCCTGTTCTCATTGAGCTCTAACTGGTCGGTGTTGTTGCGCCTGTTCTCATTGAGCTCTAACTGGTCGGTGTTGTGACGCCTGTTCTCATTGAGCTCTAACTGGTCGGTGTTGTGGCGCCTGTTCTCATTGAGCTCTAACTGGTCGGTGTTGTGGCGCCTGTTCTCATTGAGCTCTAACTGGTCGGTGTTGTGACGCCTGTTCTCATTGAGCTCTAACTGGTTGGTGTTGTGACGCCTGTTCTCATTGAGCTCTAACTGGTCGGTGTTGTGACGCCTGTTCTCATTGAGCTCTAACTGGTCGGTGTTGTGGCGCCTGTTCTCATTGAACTCTAACTGGTCGGTGTTATTAACGTCTGTGTTTGTCAAAGGTCCGTGTTCCACTATGTTTTGTGGCGTCTGTCTTGTCCTGCCAGGCCGTTATTGTTAATAGGAATTTGCTCTTAATTGACTTGCCTGGATAAATGAAGGTTTAAAAATTGTGTGGACTGGATAGGTGAAAACAATATGGAAAACGTCTCTGGCTCTGTTAGGGTTGGAGGAAATCTCTGGTGGTTCATCCCTCACAACCTGTCCTCCTTCCATGTCTCTGTCTTATCCCTCCCTCCCTTCCTCTTCTCCCTCATCTTTCCATCCCTCTCTTCTCCCTCCCTCATCTCCCTCCCTCATATCCCTCCCCCTTTCTCTTCTCCCTCATCCTTCCATCCCTCTCTTCTCCCTCCCTCCATTTTCTCCCTCCCTCCCTCTTCTCCCTCCCTGTCATGTTGATTAATGATCAGAGACAGGCGCAGGAATACGTAATAGGTTTTTATTACTCCACCCAAAATACAGCATTTTATGAAAAAGGCATGGGAATGAAGCCCAAAACATCCACGTATATAAAATACACAGGGAATGTAACCCAAACAAACGAGAGAGGTTTAAACCTCTAAATAATACAAGGGACAAGACCAAGTGCACAATAACACGTAGCACACAAGACGAAACAACAAAGATACTCACAAGACAAATGGACAATAACTAACAAGGACAATGGGGAACAGAGGGCACATATATAACATACTAATCGGGGGGGATGTGAACCAGGTGTGATGAGATAAGGCAGTCCGTGGTTGGTGGTAATGAATCCAGTTCATTAGACGTCCAGAGCTGTTGGAAGGAGCCGGGTGAATCTATGACAGTACCCCCTGACCCACTGCACCACCAGCAGAGTGATGACATCGGCCTCGGGGGACGTCCACAGGGACGCGCTGTGGGTCGGTCAGGGGAGCCGACAGTGTAAATCCCAGGTCATCGAAGCATCCAGGATGCCCACCACAGGAACCCCCTCGCTCCTCTGGCCCTTACCCCTCCTAGTTGATGAGGTACTGGAAATGACCCGCCCGACCCCTCGAATCCAGGGACTTCCCAGACCGAGTACAGCCTCCCGCGATGTCCAGAGGAGGAGGCAGTGTTACTGGGTCCAACCTCAGTGAGGGGACACACATGAAAAGTCAGGTTAATCCAGTAATCCCTCCTCAGGACGTTAAACAGCTCCACAAATCACGGGCTGAGCTTCCTGTCTCAAGCAGGAAGAGGAGGGGCAGGTTCCAGGTAGAGAAGCAGACCCGGTCGCCTGGAGAAAAGACAGACGCCTCACTGCAGTGGCGGTCGGCCTGATCCTTTTTCCGACGTACGGCCCACTGGAGACGAGTGTGCACAGATTTCCAGGTCTCCTTAGCGTGCTGAAACCACTCGTCCACCGCAGGGGCCTTGGCTGCCAAGGTGCCAGGGCCGGCTGATATCCCAACACTCACTGGAAAGGAGTGAGGTTAGTGGAGAAGTGGCGGAGGGAGTTCTGCTCGTACTCAGGCCAAGGTAGATAATCCGCCCACTCCCCTGCTAGTCCAGTAAAACCTCAGGAACCTGCCCACCTCTGATTGACCCTCTCCACCTGCCCATTAGTTTGAGGATGTTACGCGGAGGTGAGACTTACCGTGATCACCAGGCATTCCATGAATGCTTTCCATACGCGTGTGATGAACTGAGGGCCACGGTCGGACACAATGTCCTCCGGGATCCCGTAGTGCCGGAAGACATGCGTAAAAAGAGCCTCCGCGGTTTACATGGCCGACGGGAGCCCAGGCAGAGGAAGGAGGTGACAAGCATTGGAAAAAACAGTCCACAACAACTAGAATGGTGTTTTTCTCTTCGGGGGGGAAGGTCAATGACAAAGCTCACCGAGAGGTGAGACCAGGGTCTTTGTGGAACCGGCAGGGGGAGGAGCTTTCCATGAGGGAGGTGTTGTGGAAGTCCGTCCACACCAGGAAAGGGTGTTTGGACCCCTCCAGCCAGTGCCTCCACGCCTTCAGAGCCTTCTTGACCGCCAAGTGTTACCGATCCCCGTTGTCATAGTTCCTCTGGGCGGGGCTCAGCTGCTTGGTGTAGAAGACGCAGGGCCACAGCTTTGGACTTGTTCCGGTGCGCTGAGACAGCACTGCCCTGACTTCTACTTCAGAGGCATCCACCTCGACCATGAAGGGAAGTGAGGGGTCGAGATGTGCCTTCACAGGAGCAGTGGTGAAGCATGCCTTCAGTGTCTCAATCGCCCTCTCCGCCTCCACCGTCCAACGAAGACTCTGGTGACCTCATCTCAGCAGGGAGGTAAGAGGTGTGACCACCATGTTGGAGCCTCGAATGAAACACTGAACATAGTCGGCGAACCCCAGGATTCACTAGACTGCTTTCATGGAGTTGGGGGATGTGACCTGATTGCGCTGACATGTTGCTCTTCCATCTCCACGCCCTCCGTGGATATGAGGTAGCCCCAAAAAAGTCATAGACCAATCGAAAAACAAACACTTCTCTTGTTTAACATATAGAGCTCCAACAGTCTTCCCAGCACAGACCTAACTAATGAAACATGCTGGGCGCGGTCAGCAGAAAACACCAAAACGTTGTCTATATTAACTTTGTTAATAAAGCTCTGGAAGACTGAAGGAGCATTAGAGGCCAAAAGGCATTACGAGATACTCGCAATGGCCCGTAGTTGTGGAAAAAGCCATTTTCAATTCATCGCCTGCACGAATGCGCACAAGGTTGAAGGCGCTCCTCAAGTCTAGTTTCGTGAAGTACTGCGCCCTGTGCATTTGTTCAATGATGGCTGGGATGAGGGTTAAAGGAGCTGAACTTGACGGTTGCTTTAATCGAGAGTTTGATAATCAATGCATGGGCGTAGTTCTTTCTTTAATAACAAAAACAAAAGCTTGGGGAGGATGGTGACGTAGAGGGGCGGATACATCTCTGCTGGAGGCTCTCCTATATGTATGTCTCCATGGCCTCGGTCTCCACATAGGAGAGGGGACGTGTCCTCTCGGGAGGGCTGCATCAGACAACAGATCGATGGCACAGTCCCAGGGGCGATAAGGAGGCGTGTAGCCTGGTCTTTGAGAAAACCCGGTGCAGATCCTGGTATTCCTCCAGTACTGTAAATCCACTCCGGACTTTTCACCATAGTGATGTTGACAGACACTGCGAGACACCTCCTCTGACACTCCTGGGTTGGAGCAGGAGAATTCCCTGGCTTGTCACCTCCTCAACTATTTGTGGATAGAGGGCAGGTCAGGGAGACGTGACCCCTTTCCCCACAATAGGAGCAGAGGCCCAGATTCCTCGGGAAAACGTGCAGAGCCCACATCCATCTGCTCTGGCCACGGAGCAGGAGTAGCCATGGGCTCCGGATTCTGCTCAGGTCTTCGTCGAGAACGCAGGAGGATGTCCAAACGAATCGCCATGCTGATGAGCTGGTCGAGTGACAGGTTGTCATCACGACAGGCTAACTCCATCTGTACCTCCTCCCTCAGCCCGCTGCGGAACACGTGACCAGAGCCGACTCGTTCCAGCCGAGCCCACGATGGTCCGGAACTCCAGGGCAAACTCCGAGGTGGCCTTAGATCCCTGGCATAGTCAGAGTAGACGCTCACCCTCCTCTCGGCCCTGCACAGGAGGATCAAACACCGAGCAGAAGAGGAGGATTCGACCTCAGGTCCAACCGTTTCCCAGACCGCGGCTCCCCAGTCCAGGGCCCGTCCGGTCAGTGCCGAGATGACGGTGGCAACCCATCATCTCGCCTCGGCATAGCTAGCGAAGTACAGGTCGTATTTCAGAAGGAATCCCTCGGCATAGCTAGCGAAGTACAGGTCGTATTTCAGAAGGAATCCCTCGGCATAGCTAGCGAAGTACAGGTCGTATTTCAGAAGGAATCCCTCGGCATAGCTAGCGAAGTACAGGTCGTATTTCAGAAGGAATCCCTCGGCATAGCTAGCGAAGTACAGGTCGTATTTCAGAAGGAATCCCTCGGCATAGCTAGCGAGGTACAGGTCGTATTTCAGAAGGAATCCCTCGGCATAGCTAGCGAGGTACAGGTCGTATTTCAGAAGGAATCCCTCGGCATAGCTAGCGAGGTACAGGTCGTATTTCAGAAGGAATCCCTCGGCATAGCTAGCGAGGTACAGGTCGTATTTCAGAAGGAATCCCTCGGCATAGCTAGCGAGGTACAGGTCGTATTTCAGAAGACTTGGCGCGCCGTCAAAGCGCTCCGGGAGGGACGGGGGGTATTCCACGGGCCTGTTCAGATGGAAGGGAGGCTGGTGCCGGGACCAGTGCTGGATACTGGAGGGACTGCACATTCCCCTCCAAGCGCAGGATGGTTGCCAGCACGCTGTCCATCTGGAGAGACAGTCCTCTCGATGCTGGACTGTCGTTATGATGATCGATAGCTCGGTCTTTCCTGCTGAATGGAATGAGCAGTAGTACCGGGGGGGGTGTCTGTGACACTCCCTCCCTCCCTCCGTCTTCAGCTCTCTCTCTTCTCCCTCCCTCCCTCCGTCTTCAGCTCTCTCTCTTCTCCCTCCCTCCCTCCGTCCCTCCCTCCGTCTTCAGCTCTCTCTCTTCTCCCTCCCTCCCTCCGTCTTCAGCTCTCTCTCTTCTCCCTCCCTCCCTCCGTCTTCAGCTCTCTCTCTTCTCCCTCCCTCCATCCCTTCCTCTTCTCCCTCCCTCCGTCTTCAGCTCTCTCTCTTCTCCCTCCCTCCATCCCTTCCTCTTCTCCCTCCCTCCCTCCCTCCCTCCGTCTTCAGCTCTCTCTCTTCTCCCTCCCTCCGTCTTCAGCTCTCTCTCTTCTCCCTCCCTCCATCCCTTCCTCTTCTCCCTCCCTCCCTCCCTCCGTCTTCAGCTCTCTCTCTTCTCCCTCCCTCCATCCCTTCCTCTTCTCCCTCCCTCCCTCCGTCTTCAGCTCTCTCTCTTCTCCCTCCCTCCCTCCGTCTTCAGCTCTCTCTCTTCTCCCTCCCTCCCTCCGTCTTCAGCTCTCTCTCTTCTCCCTCCCTCCGTCTTCAGCTCTCTCTCTTCTCCCTCCCTCCATCCCTTCCTCTTCTCCCTCCATCATTCTGCCCTCTGCCACTCTTCTTCTGGCTCAAGGAATGCAAAACATATTTTACTTGGAGCGTGAGTCTAGAGAGAGAGAGAGAGAGAGAGAAAGAGAACATACACTCAGGGGTAGAAACAGGATCACTCTGCTCTGTGAGGCATTCCGGAACACACACACACACACAAGCCCCTCTCTCCCAAACACACACATCCGACTAATAAATCTTGAAACTTTAAACACACTCCTCCGTAACATACCTGTCTGATGTGAGATCTGCGCTGAGATTACACTTCTACCCAAACATATGTGGGTCATAGGAATTAATGCAAACTGCAAACATGTGAATAAAGATGGCAGATAAAAGAGAGAAAGTGGTAGAAAACAGACTGCAAGGTCTGGTGGTAAGAGGAGAGACGAAAGAGATAGACAACAGACTGCAAGGTCTGGTGGTAAGAGGAGAGAACGAAGAGATGGACAACAGACTGCAAGGTCTGGTGGTAGGAGGAGAGAATGAAGAGATAGACAACAGACAACAACGTGTAATTAAGAACAGAGGAAGGGGTACAGCAGTCCATATAATGATGACATTGGAATCGTCTTGTACACAAACACACACACACACTCAGTGACACACACTCAGTGACACACACTCAGTGTCACACACACTCAGGGACACACACTCAGTGACACACACTCAGTGACACACACACTCAGGGACACACACACTCAGGGACACACACACTCAGGGACACACACACTCAGGGACACACACTCAGGGACACACACTCAGGGACACACACAGTGACACACACTCAGGGACACACTCAGGGACACACACAGTGACACACACTCAGGGACACAGGCACATAAGGACACAGGCACACACACACACACTCAGTGACACACACTCAGGGACACACACACTCAGTGACATACACTCAGGGACACACACACTCAGTGACACACACTCAGGGACACAGGCACATAAGGACACAGGCACACACACAAGCTGGGACACAGACACACACACACTCTGGGACACACACGCTGGGACACAGACACACACACACTCTGGGAAACACACGCTGGGACACAGACACACACACACTCTGGAACACAGACACACACACACTCTGGGACACACACCCTGGGACACAGACACACACACATATTGGGACACACACGCTGGGACACAGACACACACACACACACACGTTGGAACACACGCGTTGGGTCACAGACACACA
>NC_088418.1:4285500-4295500 GCF_034236695.1 Oncorhynchus nerka | reverse complement strand
CTGTTGGAACTAGAAGCACAAGCATTTCGCTACACTCGCATTAACATCTGCTAACCATTTGTATGTGACCAAAAAACTGAGATTTGATTTAATGAAGACAGCTTCTCAATCCTCGAGGGGTAAATCAATCATTTCCAGGCTGAGGGACATTTACTAGTCTGTGGTGACCTAAATTCCAGAACTGGACAAGAACCTGACACTCTGAGTATGTACATAGTCAATGGTAGGCTTCGAGGGGACTCCTATGGTAGGTACACCTATAGCTCATCTCTTGCCAGTAGTACTGTAGACTACTTTATCACTGACCTTAACCCAGAGTCTCTCAGAGCGTTCAGTCAGCCCACTGACACCCTTATCAGACCATGGTCTACTTGAATAGAGCTATGCTTAATCATGAGGCATCAAAGCCTAAGGAACTGAATCATTTTAAGAAATGCTATGGATGGAAGGAAACCTACCAAAAAACGATTGGGCAACAACAAATTCAATCCCTTTTAGACAACTTCCTGGACAAAACATTTCACTGTAATAGTGAAGTTGTAAACTTTGGCAGCAGAAAACAAACAGGGAAACTGAAAGGTCAAATGTACTATCTAATCTAACCTAAAAGACTGAAAGGTCAAATGTACTATCTAACCTAACCTAAAAGACTGAAAGGTCAAATGTACTATCTAACCTAACCTAAAAGACTGAAAGGTCAAATGTACTATCTAACCTAACCTAAAAGACTGAAAGGTCAAATGTACTATCTAACCTAACCTAAAAGACTGAAAGGTCAAATGTACTATCTAACCTAACCTAAAAGACTGAAAGGTCAAATGTACTATCTAACCTAACCTAAAAGACTGAAAGGTCAAATGTACTATCTAACCTAACCTAAAAGACTGAAAGGTCAAATGTACTATCTAACCTAACCTAAAAGACTGAAAGGTCAAAGGTACTATCTAACCTAACCTAAAAGACTGAAAGGTCAAAGGTACTATCTAACCTAAAGCTGTAAACTTGACAGTGGAAAACCTAAACAGTATATTTGACTTTTCTCAGCTTCCCTATCAAATCTAAACATTTCATTTCAAACAGAAAACCCAAGAAAATGAACAACAATGACAAATGATTTGATGAAAAAAAAAAGCAAAATCCTAAGAAATTGAGATCCAACCAACAACATAGAGACCCAGAAAACCTGAGCCTACGACTTCACTATGGTGAATCACTAAAACAATACACAAATACTCTATGGAAAGAAGGAACAGCACGTCAGAAATCAGCTCAATGTAATTGAAGAATCCATAGACTCTAACCACTTCTGGGAAACTTGGAAAACACTAAACAAACAACAACACGAAGAATTATCTATCCAAAATGGAGATGTATGTAAACCACTTCTCCAAACTTTTTGGTTCTATAACAAAGAACATAACAAAGAACAAACAGCAAAAAAATATACACTACCGTTCAAAAGTTCGGGGTCACGTAGAAATGTCCTTGCTTTTTAAAGAAAAGCAAGTTGTTTTCTCCATTAAAATAACATAAAATTGATCAGAAATACAGTGTAGACATTGTTAATGTTGTAAATGACTATTGTAGCTGGAAACGGCAGAATTTTTATGGAATATCTACATAGGCGTACAGAGGCCCATTATCAGCAACCATCACTCCTGTGTTCCAATGGCACATTGGCACAGACCAGTATCCCTTCTTTCTTTTCTCTCCAAAACTCTTGAACGTGCCGTCCTTGGCCAGCTCTCCCGCTATCTCTCTCAGAATGACCTTCTTGATCCAAATCAGTCAGGTTTCAAGACTAGTCATTCAACTGAGACTGCTCTTCTCTGTATCACGGAGGCCCTCCGCAAAAAAAGCTAACTCTCTCTCCTCTGCTCTCATCCTTCTAGACCTATCGGCTGCCTTCGATACTGTGAACCATCAGATCCTCCTCTCCACCCTCTCCGAGTTGGGCACCGGTGCGGCCCACGCTTGATTGCGTCCTACCTGACAGGTCGCTCCTACCAGGTGGCGTGGCGAGAATCTGTCTCCTCACCACGCGCTCTCACCACTGGCGTCCCCCAGGGCTCTGTTCTAGGCCCTCTCCTATTCTCGCTATACACCAAGTCACTTGGCTCAGTCATAACCTCACATGGTCTCTCCTATCATTGCTATGCAGACGACACACAATTAATCTTCTCCTTTCCCCCTTCTGATGACCAGGTGGCGAATCGCATCTCTGCATGTCTGGCAGACATATCAGTGTGGATGACGGATCACCACCTCAAGCTGAACCTCGGCAAGACGGAGCTGCTCTTCCTCCCGGGGAAGGACTGCCCATTCCATGATCTCGCCATCACGGTTGACAACTCCATTGTGTCCTCCTCCCAGAGCGCTAAGAACCTTGGCGTGATCCTGGACAACACCTGTCGTTCTCAACTAACATCAAGGCGGTGGCCCGTTCTTGTAGGTTCATGCTCTACAACATCCGAAGAGTACGACCCTGCCTCACACAGGAAGCAGCGCAGGTCCTAATCCAGGCACTTGTCATCTCCCGTCTGGATTACTGCAACTCGCTGTTGGCTGGGCTCCCTGCCTGTGCCATTAAAACAACTCATCCAGAACGCCGCAGCCCGTCTGGTGTTCAACCTTCCCAAGTTCTCTCACGTCACCCGCTCCTCCGCTCTCTCCACTGGCTTCCAGTTGAAGCTCGCATCCGCTACAAGACCATGGTGCTTGCCTACGGAGCTGTGAGGGGAACGGCACCTCAGTACCTCCAGGCTCTGATCAGGCCCTACACCCAAACAAGGGCACTGCGTTCATCCACCTCTGGCCTGCTCGCCTCCCTACCACTGAGGAAGTACAGTTCCTGCGCAGCCCAGTCAAAACTGTTCGCTGCTCTGGCCCCCCAATGGTGGAACAAACTCCCTCACGACGCTAGGACAGCGGAGTCAATCACCACCTTCCGGAGACACCTGAAACCCCACCTCTTTCAGGAATACCTAGGATAGGATAAAGTAATCCTTCTCACCCCCCTTAAAATATTTAGATGCACTATTGTAAAGTGGCTGTTCCACTGGATGTCTTAAGGTGAACGCACCAATTTGTAAGTCGCTCTGGATAAGAGCGTCTGCTAAATGACTTAAATGTAAATGTAAATTGTGTTAGTTAATCCAAGTTTAGCATTTTAATAGTCTAAACCCTTTTGCAATTATGTTATCACAGCTGAAAACGTTTGTCCAGATTAAACAAGCAATAAAATCAGCCTTCTTTAGACTAGATGAGTATCTGGAGCATCAGCATTTGTGGGTTTGACAGGCTCAAAATGGCTTCTGAAACGCGCCAGTCTATTCTTGTTCTGAGAAATTAAGGATATTCATTGTGAGAGATTGCCAAGAAACTAAAGATCTCGTACAACGCTGTGTACTACTCCCTTCACAGAACAGCACAAACTGGCCCTAACCAGAATAGAAAGAGGAGTTGGAGGCCCCGGTGCAAAACTGAGCAAGAGGACAAGTACATTAGAGTGTCAAGTTTGAGAAACAGATGCCTCACAAGTCCTCAACTGGCAGCTTCATTAAATAGTACCGGCAAAACACCAGTCTCAACATCAACAGTGAAGAGGCGACTCCAGCATGCTGGTCTTTTTAAAAATGTAACCTCTATTTAACTAGGCAAGTCAGTTAAGAACGAATTCTTATTTGCAATGACGGCCTACCCCTGCCAGACCCGGACGACACTGGGCAAATTGTGCGCTGGCCTGTGGGACTCCCAATCACAGCCAGTTGTGATGCAACCTGAATTCAAACCAGGGCCAGAGATGCAGTGCCTTAGAACGCCACATGGGGCAGAGTTGCAAAGAAAAAGCCATATCTCTGTCCTGTGTCTGTGTTCATTTGCACATCTTAATCTTTTTTTTTTCTTGTCCAATCTGAGATATGTATTTTTCACAAACAACAAGTGTGCGGTTAAAATTGTAAAAAAATACACAAATTTCTTTTTCACAGTGCCTGGGGGTGAGACAAGGATGCAGAATTCAAATGTCTACTGTTTGCTGATGATCTGGTGCTTCTGTCCCCAACCAAGGAGGGCCTACAGCAGCACCTAGATCTTCTGCACAGATTCTGTCAGACCTGGGCCCTGACAGACCTGGACTCTGACAGACCTGGACTCTGACAGACCTGGACTCTGACAGACCTGGTCTCTGACAGACCTGGGCCCTGACAGACCTGGGCCCTGACAGACCTGGGCTCTGACAGACCTGGGCTCTGACAGACCTGGGCTCTAGACCTGGGCTCTGACAGACCTGGGCTCTGACAAACCTGGGCTCTGACAGACCTGGGCTCTGACAGACCTGGGCTCTGACAGACCTGGGCCCTGACAGACTTGGGCTCTGACAGACCTGGGCTCTGACAGACCTGGACTCTGACAGACCTGGGCTCTGACAGACTTGGACTCTGACAGACCTGGACTCTGACAGACCTGGACTCTGACAGACCTGGGCTCTGACAGACCTGGGCTCTGACAGACCTGGACTCTGACAGACCTGGACTCTGACAGACCTGGACTCTGACAGACCTGGGCCCTGACAGACCTGGGCTCTGACAGTACATCACAGTAAGACAAAAATAATGGTGTTACAAAAAAGATCCAGTTGCCAGGACAACACATACAAATTCCATCTAGACACCGTTTCCCTAGAACACACAAAAAAATATAAATAGCATGACCTAAAAATCAGCGCCACAGGTAACTTCCACAAAGTTTTGAACAATCTGAGAGACAAGGCGAGAAGGGCATTATATGACATCATAAGGTAACCTTTTTCGACATACCAATTATCATTCAGTCTAAAAATGATTGAATCAGTTATAGAACCCATTACCCCAAGCCCATAACAAAGCTGTGAACGATCTGAGAAACAAGGCAAGAAGGACATTCTATGGCATCAAAAGGAACATAAAATTCAACATACCAATTAGGATCTGGCTAAAAATACTTGAATCAGTCATAGAGCCCATTGCCCTTTATGGTTGTGAGGTCTGGGGTCCGCTCACCAACCAAGAATTCACAAAATGTGACAAACTCCAAATTGAGACTCTGCATGCAGAATTCTGCCAAAAATATTCTCCCCGTACAACATAAAACACCAAATAATGCATGCAGAGCAGAATTAGGCCGATACCCGCTAATTATCTTTAATCTAGAAGAGAGACGTTCAATTCTACAACCACCTCAAAGGAAGCGATTCCCAAACCTTCCATAACAAAGCCTTCACCTAAAGAGAGATGAACCTGGAGAAGAGTCCCCTAAGCAAGCTGGTCCTGGGGCTCTGTTCATGAACACAAACAGACCCTACAGAGCCCCTGTCTAACTAACTCTTTCTGGTAATGGCTGTCAGGCCCTGACCTTAGAGAGCCATTTTATTTCTCTATTTGGTGAGGTCAGGGTGTGATGCGGGGTGGGCATTCTATGTTTTCTATTTCTGTGTTGTTTGGCCGGGTGTGGTTCCCAATCAGAGGCAGCTGTCTACCGTTGTCTCTGATTGGGAATCATACTTAGATAGCCTTTTCCCAACCTATGTTGTGAGATTTTGTTTTTGTACAGCTCTTTTAGCGGAACGGAACGGTCGTTTTGTTTTCACTTTGGTATTTTGTTGCTGCTTCTCATTTAAATATATATAAATAATATATATATATAATATATAATAAATATAAATAATATATATATATAATATATAATAAATATATATATATAATATATAATAAATATATATATATAATATATAACAAATATATATATATAATATATAATAAATATATATATATAATATATAATAAATATATATATATAATATATAATAAATATAAATAATATATATATATAATATATAATAAATATAAATAATATATATATATAATATATAATAAATATAAATAATATATATATATAATATATAATAAATATAAATAATATATATGTATAATATATAATAAATATAAATATATAATATATAATAAATATATATATATAATATATAATAAATATATATATATAATATATAATAAATATATATATATAATATATAATAAATATATATATATAATATATAATAAATATATATATATAATATATAATAAATATAAATAATATATATATATAATATATAATAAATATAAATATATAATATATAATAAATATATATATATAATATATAATAAATATATATATATAATATATAATAAATATATATATATAATATATAATAAATATATATATATAATATATAATAAATATATATATATAATATATAATAAATATAAATAATATATATATAT
Source organism: Oncorhynchus nerka (assembly GCF_034236695.1). Lineage (NCBI taxonomy): Eukaryota > Metazoa > Chordata > Actinopteri > Salmoniformes > Salmonidae > Oncorhynchus > Oncorhynchus nerka. Next base: position 4,289,180 of record NC_088418.1, on the reverse strand, counting down.
AATATATAATAAATATATATATATAATATATAATAAATATAAATAATATATATATATAATATATAATAAATATAAATAAAAATGACGCTGCTCCGTGGTCTCCTTCAAACACATTACAGCCCCAGGACAGCAGCACAATAAAACATTTTTTTTTTAACAACTAGACCCAACCAAATCATGAGAAAACAAAAAGATAATTACTTGACACATTGGAAAGAATTTTCAAAAAAAACAGAGCAAACTAGAATGTTATTTGTCCCTAAACAGAGAGTAGTCAGTGGCAGAATACCTGACCACTGTGACTGACCCAAACTTAAGGAAAGCTTTGACTATGTACAGACTCAGTGAGCATAGCCTTGCTATTGAGAAAGGCTGCCAAAGGCAGACATGGCTCTCAAGAGAAGACAGGCTTATGTGCACACTGCCCACAAAATGAGACTGAGCTGCACTTCCTAACCTCCTGCCCAATGTATGACCATATTAGAGACACACATTTCCCTCAGATTACACAGACCACAAAATAATTTGAAAACAAACCCAATTTTGAAAAACTCCCATATCTACTGGGTGAAATACCACAGTGTGACATCACAGCAGCAAGATATGTGACCTGTTGCCACAAGAAAAGGGCAACCAGTGAAGAACAAACACCATGTAAATACAAACATATTTGTTTATTTCTTTTCCCTTTTTTCTTTAACTATTTGCACATCGTTACAACACTATATATATATATTATGACATTTGAAATGTCTTTATTCTTTTGGAACTTTTGTGATTGTAATGTTTACTGTTCATTTTTATTGTTTATTTCACTTTTGTATATTATCTATTTCACTTGCTTTGGCAATGTTAACATATGTTTCACATGCCAATAAAGCACTCAAATTGAATTGAATTTGAACTGAAAGAGAGAGATGAAAGATTGACTTCGAATGAACCAAATAGGACAAAGATCCTATCTAAATACTGAATGCAGAGATGTCCAACACTGTATTGTAAAAAAACAAATCTAAATAACGCATATAAGGCAGAATGGGGCCAATAGTCAAATAGAAAAATGAGTCATGAAATTGTACAACCATCTAAAAACATTCCATCTCAGCTCTACAATGTCAAGAGATGAAACAAGAGAAGAGTCCCCTCAGCCAACTGGTTCTGAGGCTCAGTTCACCCAAACCAACCCCATAGAGCCTCAGGACAGCAGTCAGCCAGCTGGTTCTGAGGCTCAGTTCACTAACCCAAACCAACCCCATAGAGCCTCAGGACAGCAGTCAGCCAGCTGGTTCTGAGGCTCAGTTCACTAACCCAAACCAACCCCATAGAGCCTCAGGACAACACTCAGAACATCTGGCCCAATCAAATCATCACAAAGCAAAAATAAAAAATGTATAACCTATTGGAAAGACACCACAAAAGAATCTAAGAAAACTTCAATGCTATTTGTCTCTAAACAGACAGTACCTTGTGGCAGTACCTTCTGACCACTGTGACTGATAGAAAACTGAGGAAAACACTGACTAGGTACAGACTCAGTGAGCACAGTCTGGCTATAATATTCAATAATATTTCCCATTTAGTTTTGTCTTTCATACCACGTCATGTGTCTTCTCAGTCAGGTTGAGACTGGTCTACTACCAGGTCATGTGTCTTCTCAGTCATGTTGACACTGGTCTACTACCACGTCATGTGTCTTCTCAGTCATGTTGACACTGGTCTACTACCACGTCATGTGTCTTCTCAGTTAGGTTGAGACTGGTCTACTACCACGTCATGTGTCTTCTCAGTCAGGTTGAGACTGGTCTACTACCACGTCATGTGTCTTCTCAGTTAGGTTGAGACTGGTCTACTACCACGTCATGTGTCTTCTCAGTCAGGTTGAGACTGGTCTACTACCACGTCATGTGTCTTCTCAGTTAGGTTGAGACTGGTCTACTACCAGGTCATGTGTCTTCTCAGTCAGGTTGAGACTGGTCTACTACCAGGTCATGTGTCTTCTCAGTCAGGTTGACACTGATCTACTACCAGGTCATGTGTCTTCTCAGTCAGGTTGAGACTGGTCTACTACCAGGTCATGTGTCTTCTCAGTCATGTTGACACTGGTCTACTACCAGGTAATGTGTCTTCTCAGTCATGTTGACACTGGTCTACTACCAGGTCATGTGTCTTCTCAGTCAGGTTGAGACTGGTCTACTACCACGTCATGTGTCTTCTCAGTCAGGTTGAGACTGGTCTACTACCACGTCATGTGTCTTCTCAGTTAGGTTGAGACTGGTCTACTACCACGTCATGTGTCTTCTCAGTCAGGTTGAGACTGGTCTACTACCACGTCATGTGTCTTCTCAGTTAGGTTGAGACTGGTCTACTACCAGGTCATGTGTCTTCTCAGTCAGGTTGAGACTGGTCTACTACCAGGTCATGTGTCTTCTCAGTCAGGTTGACACTGATCTACTACCAGGTCATGTGTCTTCTCAGTCAGGTTGAGACTGGTCTACTACCAGGTCATGTGTCTTCTCAGTCATGTTGACACTGGTCTACTACCAGGTAATGTGTCTTCTCAGTCATGTTGACACTGGTCTACTACCAGGTCATGTGTCTTCTCAGTCAGGTTGAGACTGGTCTACTACCACGTCATGTGTCTTCTCAGTCAGGTTGAGACTGGTCTACTACCAGGTCATGTGTCTTCTCTGTCAGGTTGAGACTGGTCTACTACCAGGTCATGTGTCTTCTCAGTCATGTTGACACTGGTCTACTACCAGGTCATGTGTCTTCTCAGTCATGTTGACACTGGTCTACTACCAGGTCATGTGTCTTCTCAGTCATGTTGACACTGATCTACTACCACGTCATGTGTCTTCTCAGTCAGGTTGAGACTGGTCTACTACCAGGTCATGTGTCTTCTCAGTCAGGTTCAGACTGGTCTACTACCACGTCATGTGTCTTCTCAGTTAGGTTGAGACTGGTCTACTACCACGTCATGTGTCTTCTCAGTTAGGTTGAGACTGGTCTACTACCACGTCATGTGTCTTCTCAGTCAGGTTCAGACTGGTCTACTACCACGTCATGTGTCTTCTCAGTTAGGTTGAGACTGGTCTACTACCACGTCATGTGTCTTCTCAGTTAGGTTGAGACTGGTCTACTACCACGTCATGTGTCTTCTCAGTTAGGTTGAGACTGGTCTACTACCACGTCATGTGTCTTCTCAGTTAGGTTGAGACTGGTCTACTACCACGTCATGTGTCTTCTCAGTTAGGTTGAGACTGGTCTACTACCACGTCATGTGTCTTCTCAGTTAGGTTGAGACTGGTCTACTACCACGTCATGTGTCTTCTCAGTTAGGTTGAGACTGGTCTACTACCAGGTCATGTGTCTTCTCAGTCATGTTGACACTGGTCTACTACCAGGTCATGTGTCTTCTCAGTCATGTTGACACTGGTCTACTACCAGGTCATGTGTCTTCTCAGTCAGGTTGAGACTGGTCTACTACCAGGTCATGTGTCTCCTCAGTCACGTTGACACTGGTCTACTACCAGGTCATGTGTCTTCTCAGTCATGTTGAGACTGGTCTACTACCATTGCTTTAATGTATTATTATTCTCATTCATATTGTTGTTGTAGTTGTTGTTAATGGTAATCCCATGTTGTTGTTGTTGTTAATGGTAATCCCATGTTGTAGTTGT
>NC_088418.1:4260500-4283000 GCF_034236695.1 Oncorhynchus nerka | reverse complement strand
AACTATAGTTCTGGCAAGTCAGTTAGGACATCTACTTTGTGCATGACACAAGTAATTTTTTCAACAATTGTTTACAGACAAATTATTTCAGTTATAATTCACTGTATCACAATTCCAGTGGGTCAGAAGTTTACATACACTAAGTTGACTGTGCCTTTAAACAGCTTGGAAAATTCCAGAAAATGATGTCATGGCTTTAGAAGCTTCTGATAGGCTAATTGACACTATTTGAGTCAATTTGAGGTGTACCTGTGGATGTATTTCGAGGCCTACCTTCAAACTCAGTACCTTGCTTGACATCATGGGAAAATCAAAAGAAATCAGCCAAGACCTCAGAAATGTCATTTAGGCCTTCACAAGTCTGGTTCACGCCTGAAGGCACCACATTCATCTGTACAAACAATAGTACCCAAGTATAAACACCATGGGACAACGCAGCCATCATACCGCTCAGGAAGGAGACGTGTTCTGTCTCCTAGAGATGAACGTACTTTGGTGCAAAAAGTGCAAATCAATCCCAGAATAGCAGTAAAGGACCTTGTGAAGATGCTGGAGGAAACAGGTACAAAAGTATCTATATCCACAGTAAAACGAGTCCTATATCGACATAACCTTAATTGCTATATTGTAATTATTTCGCCACTATGGCCGATTTATTGCCTTACCTCCATTATCCTACCTCATTTGCTGTATATAAACTCTGTATATAAACTTTTTCTATTTTATTATTGACTGTATGTTTGTTTTACTCCATGTGTAACTCTGTGTTGTTGTTTGAGTTGCACTGCTTTGCTTTATCTTGGCCAGGTCGCAGTTGTAAATGAGAACTTGTTCTCAACTGACCTACCTGGTTAAATAAAGGTGAAATAAATGTTTTTAAATAAAAACCTGAAAGGCAAGGAAGTGCTCCAAAACCGCCATAAAAAAGACAGACTACGGTTTGCAACTGCACATCAGGACAAAGATTGTACTTTTTGGAGAAATGTCCTCTGGTCTGATGAAAAAAATATATAACTGTTTGGCCATAATGGCCATAATGACCATCGTTATGTTTGCAGGAAAATGGGGGAGGCTTGCAAGCCGAAGAACACCATCCCAAACGTGAAGCACGGGGGTGGCAGCATCATGTCGTGGGGGAGCTTTGCTACAGGAGGGACTGGTGCACTTCACAAAATAGATGGCTTCATGAGGGGGGGAAATTATGTAGATATATTGAAGCAACATCTCAAGACATCAGTCAGGAAGTTAAATCTTGGTCCCAAATGGGTCTTCCAAATGAACAATGACCCTAAGCATACTTCCAAAAGTTGTGGCAAAATGGAAATAAATCATTCTCTACTATTATTCTGACATTTCACATCCTTAAAATAAAGTGGTGATCCTAACTGACCTAAGATGGGGCGGCAGGGCAGCCTAGTGGTTAGAGTGTTGCACTAGTAACCGGAAGGTTGCAAGTTCAAATCCCCGAGCTGACAAGGTACAAATCTGTCGTTCTGCCCCTGAACAGGCAGTTAACCCACTGTTCCTAGGCCGTCATTGAAAAAAAGAATGTGTTCTTAACTGACTTGCCTAGTTAAATAAAGGTAAAATAAAATAAAAAAGACAGAGAGTTTTTACTCGGATGAATTGTCAGGAATTGTGAAAAACTGACTTTAAATATATTTGGCTAAGGTGTATGTAAACATCCAACTTCAACTGTATATATATATATATGTTTTTAATCCCAGGTCCCGTCCCCACAGGAGACCTTTTAACTTTTAGGCCGTCAATGTATATAAGAATTTGTTCTTCACTGACTACTAAACCACTGACCTCAACCCAGATTCTCTTAGTGTTCACAGTCAGCCCACTGACACCCCAGTCAGTTCACAACAAAATCACACTCTACTTGAACAGAGCTATTCTCAATCATGAGGCATCAAAGCCAAAGGATTTGAATAATTTTAAGAAATGCTATAGATGGAAGGAAGGTGGTGTGGAAATCTACCAAAAATCTCTTAGACAAAAACAAATTCAATCCCTTCCAGACAAAACATTTCACCGTATTAGTGAAGGTATAAACTTAGCAGTAGAAAACCTAAACAGAATATTTGACCTCTCAGCTTCCCTTATCAAATCTAAAAATGTCAAGCAGACAACTTAAGAAAATTAACCACAATGACAAATGGTTTGATAAAGAACGCAAAAACCAAAGAAAAAAATTGAGAAATCTATCCAACCAAAATAATTAAAGACCCAGAAAACCTGAGCCTATGACTTCACTATGGTGAATCACTACAATACAGAACTACACTACGGAAACAGGAACAGCTAGTCAGAAATCAGCTCAATGTAATAGAAGAATCCATAGAATCTAAGCACTTCTGGGAAAATGTGAAAACACTAAACAAACAACAACACCTGTTACAAACCATTCATACTGGTGTTTTCTGTCTGTCTGTGCGAATTCGTCGTGTTTGTCCTGTCAGCTCCTGGCTTTTCCCAATCTCTCTTTTCTCGTCCACCTGGTTTTTGACTTTTGCCTGTCCTGACCCTGCCTGCCGTCCTGAACCTCAACCCCATCGATAGATTACTGAACTATGCCTGAACTCTGCCTGACCCTGAGTCTGCCTGTCCCTGAACTCTGCCTGACCCTGAGCCTGCCTGTCCCTGAACTCTGCCTGTCCCTGAACTCTGCCTGACCCTGAACTCTGCCTGACCCTGAGGCTGCCTGACCCTGAACTCTGCCTGACCCTGAGCCTGCCTGTCCCTGAACTCTGCCTGACCCTGAACCCTGCCTGACCCTGAGCCTGCCTGTCCCTGAACTCTGCCTGACCCTAAACCCTGCCTGACCCTGAGCCTGCCTGTCCCTGAACTCTGCCTGACCCTGAACTCTGCCTGACCCTGAGCCTGCCACCCTGTAACCTTTGCTCCTACTCTGGATTATTGACCCCTGACCTTTCGTTTGCCTGCCTCTTTTACTGTAATAAACATTCTTACTTCAACACAGTCTGCACTTGGGTCTTACCTTGATACATGATACAAAATCAAAGATCTATGGATAAACCACTTCTCCAATATTTTTAGTTCTATAACAAACAACAAACAGAAAAAACATATACCGTACATGATCATACACAAATCTTAGAATCAACTATTAAAACCTCTTAAGGATCATGCGCATTTTCGCAGCTTTTTGTTAAAAATCGCGCAACATTTCAGTGTCCTGCTACTCATGCCAGGAATATAGTATATGCATATGATTAGTATGTGTGGATAGAAAACACTCTGACGTTTCTAAAACTGGTTAAATCACAGCTGTGACTATAACAGAACGTGCGTTTCATCGAAAAGCACAGGAAAATCTGATCACTGCTTCAACACGATGTCAACAGTCTTGTCATTTGCCTACGATTTGTTTCTTGGTCAAACGGACACGAGGCAGTGCATTTCTTCCGGTCTCCGACCGGATATTTTGGTTGAGAAATATTTGGACATGATATCAGGACGTGGAGCTATTGAATATACATCGCCCCGTGATCATTTTCATAGATTATTAACGTTTACTAATACCTAAAGTTGCATTACAAAAGTATTTCGAAGTGTTTTGTGAAAGTTTATTTTTAATTTAAAAAAATGACATTGCGTTATCAAACTCAGTTTTTTCCTTGATTACACAGTCTTCATAGATCGATATCTAGGCTATATATGGACCGATTTAATCGAAAAAAAGACCCAATAGTGATGTTTATGGGACATCTAGGAGTGCCAAGAAAGAAGCTCATCAAAGGTAATGAATGTTTTATATTTTATTTCTGCGTTTTGGGTAGCACCGGCTACCGCAAAATCTGTGGTTTTAAGTGGCGTTGCAGTACTTTGGGGGTGCATGCTATCAGATAATAGCTTCTCATGCTTTCGCCGAAAAGCATTTTACAAATCTGACTCGGTAGCTAGATTCACAACGAGTGTAGCTTTAATTCACTACCTTGTATGTGTATTTTAATGAAAGTTTGAGTTTTATCAAAAACTATACGTGGCGCACTTGAAATTTCCACTGATTTGATCCCCACAGCGGGAGCTAGTCCCTAACAAGTTTTAAGACGGCCAGAACCCACTGGATTACATTGAATGAACTACAGGACAAAAATACAAACCCTCCAACCCAAAAATGCCTGTCGGGTTGATGGTATCCGAAATGAAATGATCAAATATACAGACCACAAATTCCATTCCATGGCTATACTTAAACTCTTCAACATCATCCTCAGCTCTGGCATATTCCCCAATATTTGGAACCAAAGACTGACCACCCCAATCCATGGAGACAAATTTGATCCCAATAACTATCGTGGGATCAGCAACCTTGGAAAATCCCCTGCATTATCATTAACAGTAGATTTGTTCATTTCCTCAGTGAAAACATTGTACTGAGCAAATGTCATATTGGATTTTTAACCAAATTGACATACGACAGACCACGTATTCACTCTGCACACCCTCATTGACAAACTTACAAAACAAAACCAAAGTCTGCTTACAACATTATTCAATCCATGTAAACAAACAACAAGTGTGCGACAGGAGAGGAGGAGAGGAGGAGAGGAGGAGAGGACAGGAGAGGAGGAGAGGAGGAGAGGAGGAGAGGACAGGAGAGGAGGAGAGGAGGAGAGAGGAGGAGAGGACAGGAGAGGAGGAGAGGAGGAGAGGAGGAGAGGACAGGGAGGAGGAGGGAGGAGAGGAGAGAGGAGGAGAGGGAGGAGAGGAGGAGAGGACAGGAGAGGAGGAGAGGACAGGAGAGGAGGAGAGGAGGAGAGGAGGAGAGGACAGGAGAGGAGGAGAGGAGGAGAGGAGGAGAGGACAGGAGAGGAGGAGAGGACAGGAGAGGAGGAGAGGACAGGAGAGGAGGAGAGGAGGAGAGGAGGAGAGGACAGGAGAGGAGGAGAGGAGGAGAGGAGGAGAGGACAGGAGAGGAGGAGAGGAGGAGAGGAGGAGAGGGAGGAGAGGAGGAGAGGAGGAGAGGAGGAGAGGACAGAGAGGAGGAGAGGGAGGAGGAGGAGAGGAGGAGAGGAGGAGAGGACAGGAGAGGAGGAGAGGAGGAGGACAGGGAGAGGAGGAGAGGAGGAGAGGAGGAGAGGACAGGAGAGGAGGAGAGGAGGAGAGGACAGAGAGGAGGAGAGGAGGAGGAGAGGAGGAGAGGACAGGAGAGGAGGAGAGGACAGGAGAGGAGGAGAGGACAGGAGAGGAGGAGAGGAGGAGAGGAGGAGAGGACAGGAGAGGAGAGGAGAGGAGGAGAGAGGAGGAGAGGAGGGAGAGGAGGAGAGGACAGGAGAGGAGGAGGAGAGGAGGAGAGGAGGAGAGGAGGAGAGGAGAGAGAGAGAGGACAGAGAGAGGAGGAGAGGACAGGAGAGGAGGAGAGGAGGAGAGGACAGGAGAGGAGAGGAGGAGAGGACAGGAGAGGAGGAGAGGAGGAGAGGAGGAGGACAGGAGAGGAGGAGAGGAGGAGAGGACAGGAGAGGAGGAGAGGAGGAGAGGAGGAGAGGAGGAGGAGGAGAGGAGGAGAGGACAGGAGAGGAGGAGAGGAGGAGAGGAGGAGAGGAGGAGAGGAGGAGAGGAGGAGAGGAGGAGAGGAGGAGAGGACAGGAGAGGGAGGAGGAGAGGAGGAGAGGAGGAGAGGAGGAGAGGAGGAGAGGAGGAGAGGAGGAGAGAGGAGGAGAGGAGGAGAGGAGGAGAGGAGGAGAGGAGGAGAGGAGGGAGAGGAGAGGAGGAGAGGAGGAGAGGAGGAGAGGAGGAGAGGAGGAGAGGAGGAGAGGAGGAGGAGGAGGACAGGAGAGGAGGAGAGGAGGAGAGGAGGAGAGGAGGAGAGGAGGAGAGGACAGGAGAGGAGGAGGAGGAGAGGAGGAGAGGAGGAGAGGAGGAGAGGAGGAGAGGAGGAGAGGAGGAGAGAGGAGAGGAGAGAGGAGAGAGAGGAGAGGAGGAGAGGGAGAGAGGAGGAGAGGAGGAGAGGAGGAGAGGAGGAGAGGAGGAGAGGAGAGGAGGAGAGGAGGAGAGAGACAGGAGAGAGGAGAGGAGGAGAGAGGGAGAGGAGAGGAGGAGAGGAGGAGAGGAGGAGAGGACAGGAGAGGAGGAGAGGAGGAGAGGAGGAGAGGACAGAGAGGAGGAGAGGAGAGGAGGAGGAGAGGACAGGAGAGGAGGAGAGGAGGAGAGGAGGAGAGGGAGGAGAGGAGGAGAGGAGGAGAGGAGGAGAGGACAGGAGAGGAGGAGAGGAGGAGAGGAGGAGAGGACAGGAGAGGAGGAGAGGAGGAGAGGAGGAGAGGACAGGAGAGAGGAGGAGAGGAGGAGAGGACAGGAGAGGAGGAGAGGAGGAGAGGAGGAGAGGACAGGAGAGAGGAGAGGAGGAGAGGACAGGAGAGGAGGAGAGGAGGAGGAGGAGAGGAGAGAGGAGGAGAGGAGGAGAGGAGGAGAGGACAGAGAGAGGAGAGGAGGAGAGGAGGAGAGGACAGAGAGAGGAGAGGAGGAGAGGAGGAGAGGAGGAGAGGAGGAGAGGGAGGAGAGGAGAGGAGGAGAGGACAGGAGAGGAGGAGAGGAGAGGAGGAGGAGGAGGAGAGAGGAGGAGAGAGACAGGAGAGGAGGAGAGGAGGAGAGGAGGAGAGGAGGAGAGGAGGAGAGGACAGGAGAGGAGGAGAGGAGGAGAGGAGGAGAGGAGGAGAGGAGGAGAGGAGAGAGGAGGAGAGACAGGAGAGGAGGAGAGGAGGAGAGGAGGAGAGGAGGAGAGGAGGAGAGAGGAGGAGAGGAGGAGAGGAGGAGAGGGGGAGAGGAGGAGAGGAGGAGAGGACAGGAGAGGAGGAGAGGAGGAGAGAGGAGGAGAGGACAGGAGAGGAGGAGAGGAGGAGAGAGGAGAGGAGGAGAGAGAGGAGAGGAGAGGAGGAGAGACAGGAGAGGAGGAGAGGAGGAGAGGAGAGGAGAGAGGAGGAGAGGAGGAGGAGGAGAGGAGGAGGAGGACAGGAGAGGAGGAGAGGAGAGAGGAGGAGAGGAGACAGGAGAGGAGGAGAGGACAGGAGAGGAGGAGAGGAGAGGAGAGGAGGGAGAGGAGGAGAGGACAGAGAGAGGAGGAGGAGAGAGAGGAGGAGAGGAGGAGAGGACAGGAGGAGAGGAGAGGAGGAGAGGAGGAGAGGAGGAGGAGGAGAGGAGGAGAGGAGGAGAGGACAGGAGAGGAGGAGAGGACAGGAGAGGAGGAGAGGAGGGAGGAGAGGAGGAGAGGAGGAGGAGAGAGGAGGAGAGGAGGAGAGGAGGAGAGGAGGAGAGGACAGGAGAGGAGGAGAGGAGGAGAGGAGGAGAGGAGGAGAGGACAGGAGAGGAGGAGAGGAGGAGAGGAGGAGAGGAGGAGAGGAGGGAGAGGAGAGGAGGAGAGGAGAGAGGAGGAGAGAGAGGAGAGGAGAGAGGAGGAGAGGAGGAGGAGGAGAGGAGGAGAGGAGGAGAGGAGGAGAGGAGGAGAGGAGAGGACAGGAGAGGAGGAGAGGACAGGAGAGGAGGAGAGGAGGAGAGGAGGAGAGGAGGAGAGGACAGGAGAGGAGGAGAGGGGGAGAGGACAGGAGAGGAGGAGAGGAGGAGAGAGGGGAGAGGACAGGGAGGGAGGAGAGGAGGAGAGGACAGGAGAGGAGGAGAGGAGGAGAGGAGGAGAGGAGGAGAGGACAGGAGAGGAGGAGAGGAGGAGAGGACAGGAGAGGAGGAGAGGACAGGAGAGGAGGAGAGGAGGAGAGGAGGAGAGGAGGAGAGGAGGAGAGGACAGGAGAGGAGGAGAGGAGGAGAGGACAGGAGAGGAGGGAGAGGACAGGAGAGGAGGAGAGGAGGAGAGAGGAGAGAGGAGGAGAGGACAGGAGAGGAGGAGAGGGGGAGAGGACAGGAGAGGAGGAGAGGAGGAGAGGGGGAGAGGACAGGAGAGGAGGAGAGGAGGAGAGGAGGAGAGGACAGGAGAGGAGAGGAGGAGAGGAGGAGGACAGGAGGAGAGGAGAGAGAGGAGAGAGAGGAGGAGGAGAGGAGGAGAGGACAGAGAGGAGGAGAGGAGGAGAGGACAGAGAGGAGGAGAGGAGGAGAGGAGGAGAGGACAGGAGAGGAGGAGAGGAGGAGAGGACAGAGAGGAGGAGAGGAGGAGAGGGGGAGAGGACAGGAGAGAGGAGAGGACAGGAGAGGAGGAGAGGACAGGAGAGGAGGAGAGGAGGAGAGGAGGAGAGGACAGGAGAGGAGAGAGGAGGAGAGGAGGAGAGGAGAGAGGAGGAGAGGACAGGAGAGGAGGAGAGGAGGAGAGGACAGGAGAGGAGGAGAGGAGGAGAGGAGGAGAGGACAGGAGAGGAGGAGAGGACAGGAGAGGAGGAGAGGACAGGAGAGGAGGAGAGGAGGAGGAGAGGACAGGAGAGGAGGAGAGGGAGGAGAGGAGGAGAGGAGGAGAGGAGGAGAGGAGGAGAGGACAGGAGGAGGAGAGGAGGAGAGGAGGAGAGGAGGAGGAGAGGAGAGAGGAGGAGAGGAGGAGAGGACAGGAGAGGAGGAGAGGGGGAGAGGAGGAGAGGAGGAGAGGACAGAGAGGAGAGAGAGGAGGAGAGGAGGAGAGGACAGGAGAGGAGGAGAGGAGGAGAGGACAGGAGAGGAGGAGAGAGGAGAGGAGGAGAGGAGGAGAGGGGGAGAGAGGAGGAGAGGAGGAGAGGAGGAGAGGAGGAGAGGACAGGAGAGGAGGAGAGGAGGAGAGGAGGAGAGGAGGAGAGGACAGGAGAGGAGGAGAGGAGGAGAGGAGGAGAGGAGGAGAGGACAGGAGAGGAGGAGAGGACAGGAGAGGAGGAGAGGAGGAGAGGAGGAGAGGAGGAGAGGACAGGAGAGGAGGAGAGGAGGAGAGAGGAGGAGAGGAGGAGAGGAGGAGAGGACAGGAGAGGAGGAGAGGAGGAGAGGAGGAGGAGGAGAGGACAGGAGAGGAGGAGAGGACAGGAGAGGAGGAGAGGAGGAGAGGAGGAGAGGAGGAGAGGACAGAGAGGAGGAGAGGACAGGAGAGGAGGAGAGGAGGAGAGGAGGAGAGGAGGAGAGGACAGGAGAGGAGGAGAGGAGGAGAGGAGGAGAGGAGGAGAGAGGAGAGGAGGAGAGAGGAGGAGGAGGAGGAGAGGAGGAGAGGAGGAGAGGACAGGAGAGGAGGAGAGGACAGGAGAGGAGGAGAGGAGGAGAGGAGGAGAGGAGGAGAGGACAGGAGAGGAGGAGAGGAGGAGAGGACAGGAGAGGAGGAGAGGACAGGAGAGGAGGAGAGGAGGAGAGGAGGAGAGGAGGAGAGGACAGGAGAGGAGGAGAGGAGGAGAGGACAGGAGAGGAGGAGAGGACAGGAGAGGAGGAGAGGAGGAGAGGAGGAGAGGAGGAGAGGACAGAGAGGAGGAGAGGGGGAGAGGACAGGAGAGGAGGAGAGGAGGAGAGGGGGAGAGGACAGAGAGGAGGAGAGGAGGAGAGGACAGGAGAGGAGGAGAGAGAGGAGGGAGAGGAGGAGGAGGAGAGGACAGGAGAGGAGGAGAGGAGGAGAGGACAGGAGAGGAGGAGAGGACAGGAGAGGAGGAGAGGAGGAGAGGAGGAGAGGAGGAGAGGAGGAGAGGACAGGAGAGGAGGAGAGGAGGAGAGGACAGGAGAGGAGGAGAGGACAGGAGAGGAGGAGAGGAGGAGAGGAGGAGAGGAGGAGAGGACAGGAGAGGAGGAGAGGGGGAGAGGACAGGAGAGGAGGAGAGGAGGAGAGGGGGAGAGGACAGGAGAGGAGGAGAGGAGGAGAGGACAGGAGAGGAGGAGAGGAGGAGAGGAGGAGAGGACAGGAGAGGAGGAGAGGGGGAGAGGACAGGAGAGGAGGAGAGGAGGAGAGGACAGGAGAGGAGGAGAGGAGGAGAGGAGGAGAGGAGGAGAGGAGGAGAGGACAGGAGAGGAGGAGAGGGGGAGAGGACAGGAGAGGAGGAGAGGAGGAGAGGAGGAGAGGACAGGAGAGGAGGAGAGGGGGAGAGCAGGAGAGGACAGGAGAGGAGGAGAGGAGAAGAGGACAGGAGGGGGGGAGAGGAGGAGAGGAGAAAAAAAAAAATGAGCAAAAAACACACATTTCTTTCCACAGGGCCGGGGGGTGATACAAGGATGCAGCTTAAGCCCCACCCTCTTCAACATATATATCAACAAATTGGCGTGGGCACTAGAATCTTAAGACAAAAATATATTCTTTGCTGATGATCTGGGTCTTCTGTGCCCAACCAAGGAGGGCCTACAGCAGCATCTAGATCGTTTGCACAGATTCTGTCAGACCTGGACCCTCTCAGTAAAACAAAAAAAATGGTGTTCCAAAAAAGGTCCAGTTGCCAGGACCACAAATAAAAATTCCATCTACAGCGTACCATGATGCAGGATATGACCCAGATGCAGACACAGGAGGCGGATAGTTCGATACTATTTATCAAAGGGTCAGACAAAGTGCAGGTGGAGGGCAGGTTGAGGGCAGACAAAGGGCAGGTTGAGGGCAGGTTGAGGGCAGTCAAAGGGCAGGTTGAGGGCAGGTTGAGGGCAGACAAAGGGCAGGTTGAGGGCAGACAAAGGGCAGGTTGAGGGCAGGTTGAGGGCAGACAAAGGGCAGGTTGAGGGCAGGTTGAGGGCAGACAAAGGGCAGGTTGAGGGCAGACAAAGGGCAGGTTGAGGGCAGGTTGAAGGCAGGCAAAGGGCAGGTTGAGGGCAGGTTGAGGGCAGGTTGAGGGCAGGCAAAGGGCAGGTTGAGGGCAGGCAAAGGGCAGGTTGAGGGCGGAAAAAGGGCAGGATGAGGGCAGGTTGAGGGCAGGGTGAGGGCAGGCAAAGGGCAGGTTGAGGGCAGGTTGAGGGCAGGAAAAGGGCAGGGTGAGGGCAGGCAAAGGGCAGGTTGAGGGCAGGCAAAGGGCAGGTTGAGGGCAGGCAAAGGGCAGGTTGAGAGCAGGCAAAGGGCAGGTTGAGGGCAGGTTGAGGGCAGGCAAAGGGCAGGTTGAGGGCAGGCAAAGGGCAGGTTGAAGGCAGGCAAAGGGCAGGTTGAGGGCAGGCAAAGGGCAGGTTGAGGGCAGGCAAAGGGCAGGTTGAGGGCAGGCAAAGGGCAGGTTGAGAGCAGGCAAAGGGCAGGTTGAGGGCAGGTTGAGGGCAGGCAAAGGGCAGGTTGAGGGCAGGTTGAGGGCAGGTTGAGGGCAGGTTGAGGGCAGGCAAAGGGCAGGTTGAGGGCAGGCAAAGGGCAGGTTGAGGGCAGGTTGAGGGCAGGTTGAAGGCAGGCAAAGGGCAGGTTGAGGGCAGGTTGAGGGCAGGTTGAGGGCAGGCAAAGGGCAGGTTGAGGGCAGGCAAAGGGCAGGTTGAGGGCAGGTTGAGAGCAGGCAAAGGGCAGGTTGAGGGCAGGTTGAGGGCAGGCAAAGGGCAGGTTGAGGGCAGGCAAAGGGCAGGTTGAGGGCAGGCAAAGGGCAGGTTGAGAGCAGGTTAAGGGCAGGTTGAGGGCAGGTTGAGGGCAGGCAAAGGGCAGGTTGAGGGCAGGCAAAGGGCAGGTTGAAGGCAGGCAAAGGGCAGGTTGAGCAAAGGGCAGGTTGAGGGCAGGTTGAGGGCAGGCAAAGGGGCAGGTTGAGGGCAGGCAAAGGGCAGGTTGAGGGCAGGCAAAGGGCAGTTGAGGGCAGGCAAAGGGGCTAGGTTGAGGGCAGGTTGAGGGCAGGTTGAGGCAGGCAAAGGGCAGGTTGAGGGCAGGTTGAGGGCAGGCAAAGGGCAGGTTGAGGGCAGGCAAAGGGCAGGTTGAGGGCAGGCAAAGGGCAGGTTGAGAGCAGGTTAAGGGCAGGTTGAGGGCAGGTTGAAGGCAGGCAAAGGGCAGGTTGAGGGCAGGTTGAGGGCAGGTTGAGGGCAGGCAAAGGGCAGGTTGAGGGCAGGCAAAGGGCAGGTTGAGGGCGGAAAAAGGGCAGGATGAGGGCAGGTTGAGGGCAGGGTGAGGGCAGGCAAAGGGCAGGTTGAGGGCAGGTTGAGGGCAGGAAAAGGGCAGGTTGAGGGCAGGCAAAGGCAGGTTGAGGGCAGGCAAAGGGCAGGTTGAGGGCAGGCAAAGGGCAGGTTGAGGAGGCAAAGGCAGGTTGAGGCAGAGCAGGCAAAGGGCAGGTTGAGGGCAAAGGCAAAAGGCAGGTTGAGGGCAGGCAAAGGGCAGGTTGAGGGCAGGCAAAGGGCAGGTTGAGGGCAGGCAAAGGGCAGGTTGAGGGCAAAGGCAGGCAAAGGGCAGGTTGAGGGGAGGGCAGGCAGGCAAAGGGCAGGTTGAGGGCAGGCAAAGGGCAGGTTGAGGGCAGGCAAAGGGCAGGTTGAGGGCAAAGGGCAGGTTGAGGGCAGGCAAAGGGCAGGTTGAGGGCAGGTGAGGGCAGGTTGAGGGCAGGCAGGCAGGTTGAGGGCAGGCAAAGGGCAGGTTGAGGGGCAGGCAAGGGCAGGTTGAGGCAGGTTGAGAAGGCAAAGGGCAGGGCAGGTTGAGGGCAGGTTGAGGGCAGGTTGAGGGGGCAGGAAGGGCAGGTTGAGGGCAGGCAAAGGGCAGGTTGAGGGCAGGTTGAGAGCAGGCAAAGGGCAGGTTGAGGGCAGGTTGAGGGCAGGCAAAGGGCAGGTTGAGGGCAGGCAAAGGGCAGGTTGAGGGCAGGTTGAGGGCAGGTTGAGGGCAGGCAAAGGGCAGGTTGAGGGCAGGTTGAGGGCAGGTTGAGGGCAGGCAAAGGGCAGGTTGAGAGCAGGTTGAGGGCAGGCAAAGGGCAGGTTGAGGGCAGGCAAAGGGCAGGTTGAAGGCAGGCAAAGGGCAGGTTGAGGGCAGGTTGAGGGCAGGTTGAGAGCAGGCAAAGGGCAGGTTGAGGGCAGGTTGAGGGCAGGCAGAGGGCAGGTTGAGGGCAGGCAAAGGGCAGGTTGAGGGCAGGCAAAGGGCAGGTTGAGGGCAGGCAAAGGGCAGGTTGAGGGCAGGTTGAAGGCAGGCAAAGGGCAGGTTGAGGGCAGGTTGAGGGCAGGTTGAGAGCAGGCAAAGGGCAGGTTGAGAGCAGGCAAAGGGCAGGTTGAGGGCAGGTTGAGGGCAGGTTGAGGGCAGGCAAAGGGCAGGTTGAGAGCAGGCAAAGGGCAGGTTGAGGGCAGGTTGAGGGCAGGCAAAGGGCAGGTTGAGGGCAGGTTGAGGGCAGGCAAAGGGCAGGTTGAGGGCAGGTTGAGGGCAGGCAAAGGGCAGGTTGAGGGCAGGCAAAGGGCAGGTTGAGGGCGGAAAAAGGTTCGCAATCCAAGGCTGGGTCAAACAGGGCCAGAACGGCAGGCAGGCTCAGGACAGGCAGAAAGGACAGATCTGGGAAGACTAGAAAAACACACCTGAGAGCATGAGTCATGACAGAACACAGGGTTTTCAAGTCAGCCAATCAGAGACATGACAGACTACAGGGCTTTCAACTCAGCCAATCAGTGTCATGACAGAATACAAGGCTTTCAACTCAGACAGTCAGAGATATGACAGAGGCTATACTGGCTAAGTGTTATAATGATATCTAGCTACACTGGCTAAGTGTTAGAATGATATCTAGCTACACTGGCTAAGTGTTATAATGATATCTAGCTACACTGGCTAAGAGTTATAATGATATCTAGCTACACTGGCTAAGTGTTATAATGATATCTAGCTACACTGGCTAAGTGTCTCTCTCTCTCTGTCTCTCTCTCTCTGTCTGTCTCTCTCTCTCTCTCTCTCTCTCTGTCTCTCTCTCTCTCTCTCTCTCTCTCTCTCTCTCTCTCTCTCTCTCTCTCTGTCTCTCTCTCTCTCTCTCTCTCTCTCTCTCTCTCTCTCTGTCTCTCTCTCTGTCTCTCTCTCTCTGTCTCTCTCTCTCTCTCTCTCTCTCTCTCTCTCTGTCTCTCTCTCTCTCTCTCTCTCTCTCTCTCTCTCTCTCTCTCTCTCTGTCTCTCTTCTCTCTCTCTCTCTCTCTCTCTCTCTCTCTGTCTCTCTCTCTCTCTCTCTCTAGGGACCCACCACAATCTGTCGAGGCCAGTGGGGAGAGGGGGAGTGACACCGCAGAGCAGGAAAACACCATGTATCGTGGCTTTGGGCTTTGGCTGACTTCGACTAGCTAGTTCTGTTGGACTGATAGTAGAGTAGGAATTGGGGGAGGGGGTGACTGGGGAACTGAGGGGTAGTCAGAGTGGAGAGAGGGGATACAAAAGTTCCAAATTTAAAAGATAAACTCCTTTTGATTGGCCAAAAACGGTGAATATAGGTAACTAACTGCTACAATCATAGAACAAGAAAATAGCACATACTCATGCTTGGTCTTGGTCAGGCTAGCTAGTTCTGTTGAGGTGGTGATGGTGGTGGGGTTGGCACGTGTGTATGGAGCTGAGTGAGTGTTGGAGGGGGTGTTTGAAAGTAAGCAAACTATTGAGCCTATTATTGTGTGAACTGAGAATAAACATGTAAAACGTCTGTATACCGTCTACACTACAAAAGACAATCAATTGCTTACCCTAAATGACTAGTGTACAGTCAGAGCGAAAGACAATCATACCTCTGGTGTCAATCAACGTAGTAGTTCATACTGCTGGTGTCAGAGGAGAGGGGGAGAGGACAGGAGAGGAGGAGAGGACAGGAGAGGAGGAGAGGAGAAGAGGACAGGAGAGGAGGAGAGGAGGAGAGGAGGAGAGGAGAAGAGGACAGGAGAGGAGGAGAGGAGGAGAGGACAGGGGGAGGAGAGGGGAGAGGAGGAGAGGAGGAGAGGACAGGAGAGGAGGAGGGGGAGAGGAGGAGAGGACAGGAGAGGAGGAGGAGAAGAGGAGAGGAGAGGAGGAGAGGAGACAGGAGGAGAGGAGGAGAGGACAGGAGAGGAGGAGAGGACAGGAGAGGAGGAGAGGGGGAGAGGAGGAGAGGGGGAGAGGAGGAGAGGGGGAGAGGTGGAGAGGACAGGAGAGGAGGAGAGGAGGAGAGGAGGAGAGGAGAAGAGGACAGGAGAGGAGGAGAGGAGAAGAGGACAGGAGAGGGGAGGAGAGGAGGAGAGGACAGGGAGAGGAGGGGGAGAGGAGGAGAGGGGTGAGGAGGGAGGACAGGAGAGGAGGAGAGGACAGGAGAGGAGGAGAGGGGGAGAGGAGGAGAGGGGGAGAGGAGGAGAGGACAGGAGAGAGAGGGGGAGAGGAGGAGAGGAGGAGAGAGAGAGAGAAGAGGACAGGAGAGGAGGAGAGGAGAAGAGGACAGGAGGGAGGAGAGGAGGAGAGGACAGGAGAGGAGGAGAGGAGAAGAGGACAGGAGAGGAGGAGAGGGGAGAGAGAGAGGGGGAGAGGAGGAGAGGGGAGAGGAGGAGAGGACAGGAGAGGAGGAGAGGACAGGAGGAGAGAGGGAGGAGGAGGAGAGGGGGAGAGGAGGAGAGGACAGGAGAGGAGGAGAGGGGGAGAGGAGGAGAGGAGGAGAGGAGGAGAGAGAAGAGGACAGAGAGGAGGAGGAGAAGAGGACAGGAGGGAGGAGAGGAGGAGGACAGAGAGGAGGAGAGGAGAAGAGGACAGGAGAGGAGGAGAGGAGGAGAGGACAGGGGGAGGAGAGGGGGAGGGAGGAGAGGACAGGAGAGGAGGAGAGGGGGGAGGAGGAGGACAGGAGAGGAGGAGAGGAGAAGAGACAGGAGAGGAGGAGAGGAGAAGAGGACAGGAGAGGAGGAGAGGAGAAGAGGACAGGAGAGGAGGAGAGGAGAAGAGGACAGGAGAGGAGGAGAGGAGGAGAGGACAGGAGAGGAGGAGAGGAGAAGAGGACAGAGAGGAGGAGAGGAGGAGAGGACAGGGGGAGGAGGGAGAGAGGGGGAGAGGAGGAGAGGAGGAGAGGAGGAGAGGAGGAGAGGAGAGGGGGAGGAGAGGACAGGAGGGGAGAGGAGGAGAGGAGAAGAGGACAGGAGAGGAGGAGAGGAGAAGAGGACAGGAGAGGAGGAGAGAGGAGAAGAGGACAGGAGAGGAGGAGAGGAGGAGAGGGGGAGAGGAGGAGAGGACAGGAGAGGAGAGAGGAGAAGAGGACAGGAGAGGAGGAGAGGAGGAGAGGACAGGAGAGGAGGAGAGGAGGAGAGGACAGGAGAGGAGGAGAGGAGAAGAGGACAGGAGAGGGGGGAGAGGAGAAGAGGAGAGAGGAGGAGAGGAGAAGAGGACAGGAGAGGAGGAGAGGAGGAGAGGGGGAGAGGAGGAGAGGAGGAGAGGGAGAGAGAAGAGGACAGGAGAGGAGGAGAGGAGAAGAGGACAGGAGGGGAGGAGAGGAGGAGAGGACAGGAGAGGAGGAGAGGAGAAGAGGACAGGAGAGGAGGAGAGGAGGAGAGGACAGGGGGGAGGAGAGGAGAGAGGAGGAGAGGACAGGAGAGGAGGAGAGGGGGAGAGGAGGAGAGGACAGGAGAGGAGGAGAGAGAAGAGGACAGGAGAGGAGGAGAGGAGAAGAGGAGGAGAGGAGGAGAGAGAAGAGGACAGGAGAGGAGGAGAGGAGAAGAGGACAGGAGGGGAGGAGAGGAGGAGAGGACAGGAGAGGAGGAGAGGAGAAGAGGAGAGGAGAGAGGAGGAGAGGACAGGGGAGGAGAGGAGAGGGGGAGGAGAGAGAGAAGAGGACAGGAGAGGAGGAGAGGAGGAGAGGACAGGGGGAGGGAGGGGAGAGGAGGAGAGGAGGAGAGGAGAAGAGGACAGGAGAGGAGGAGAGGAGAAGAGGACAGGAGAGGAGGAGAGGAGGACAGAGAGAGAGGACAGGAGAGGAGGAGAGGAGAGAGGAGGAGAGGAGGAGAGGGAAGAGAGGAGAGGAGGAGAGGAGGAGAGGACAGGAGAGGAGGAGAGGAGGAAGAGGACAGGAGAGGAGGAGAGGAGAAGAGGACAGGAGAGGGGGAGAGGAGAAGAGGACAGGAGAGGAGGAGAGGAGAAGAGGACAGGAGAGGAGGAGAGGAGAAGAGGACAGGAGAGGAGGAGAGGAGAAGAGGACAGGAGAGGAGGAGAGGAGAGAGGACAGGAGAAGAGGAGAGGAGGAGGGGGGAGAGGAGGGAGAGGACAGGAGAGGAGGAGAGGAGAAGAGGACAGGAGAGGAGGAGAGGAGAAGAGGACAGGAGGAGAGGAGGAGAGGAGAAGAGGACAGGAGAGGAGGAGAGGAGAAGAGGACAGGAGAGGAGGAGAGGAGGAGGGGGAGAGGAGGAGAGGAGAGAGGAGAGAGGAGAGGACAGGAGAGGAGGGAGGAGAAGAGGAGAGAGGAGGAGAGAGAAGAGGACAGGAGAGGAGGAGAGGAGGAGAGGGGGAGAGGAGGAGAGGACAGGGAGGAGGAGAGGAGAAGAGGACAGGAGAGGAGGAGAGGAGGAGAGGACAGGAGAGGAGGAGAGGAGGAGAGGAGGAGAGGAGGAGAGAGAAGAGGACAGGGAGGGAGAGGAGAGGAGAGGAGAGGAGAGGAGGAGAGAGAGAGGAGAGGAGAGAGGAGGAGAGGGGAGAGGAGGAGAGGAGAGAGGAGGAGAGGAGAAGAGGACAGGAGAGGAGGAGAGGAGAAGAGGACAGGAGGGGGAGAGAGGAGAGAGGACAGGAGAGGAGGAGAGGAGAAGAGGACAGGAGAGGAGGAGAGGAGAGAGGACAGGGGGAGAGAGGAGGAGAGGAGGAGAGGACAGGAGAGGAGGAGAGGGGGAGGAGGAGAGGACAGGAGAGGAGGAGAGGAGAAGAGGACAGGAGGGAGGAGAGGAGAAGAGGACAGAGAGGAGGAGAGGAGAAGAGGGACAGGAGAGGAGGAGAGGAGAAGAGGACAGGAGGGGAGGAGAGGAGGAGAGGACAGGAGAGGAGGAGGGAGAAGAGGACAGGAGAGGAGAGAGGGAGGACAGGGGGAGGAGAGGGGAGAGGGAGAGAGGAGGAGAGGAGAAGAGGACAGGAGAGGAGGAGAGGAGGAGAGGACAGGGGGAGGAGAGGGGAGAGGGGGAGAGGAGGGAGAGAAGAGGAGAGGAGGAGAGGAGAAGAGGACAGAGAGGAGGAGAGGAGAAGAGGACAGGAGAGGAGGAGAGGAGGAGAGGGGGAGAGGAGGAGAGGACAGGAGAGGAGGAGAGGAGAAGAGGACAGGAGAGGAGGAGAGGAGGAGAGGACAGGAGAGGAGGAGAGGAGAGAGGACAGGAGAGGAGGAGAGGAGAAGAGGACAGGAGAGGGGAGAGGAGAAGAGGACAGGAGAGGAGGAGAGGAGAAGAGGACAGGAGAGGAGGAGAGGAGAAGAGGACAGGAGAGGAGGAGAGGAGAAGAGGAGGAGAGGAGAGGAGGAGAGGACAGGAGAGGAGGAGAGGAGGAGAGGGGGAGAGGAGGAGAGGACAGGAGAGAGGAGGAGAGGAGAAGAGGACAGGAGAGGGGAGAGGAGAAGAGGACAGAGGAGGAGGAGGAGGAGAGGAGAAGAGGACAGAGAGAGGAGGAGAGGAGAAGAGGACAGGAGGGAGGAGAGGGAGGAGAGGGGAGAGGAGGAGAGGACAGGAGAGGAGGAGAGGAGGAGAGGACAGAGGGGGGAGGAGAGGACAGGAGAGGAGGAGGAGAAGAGGAGAGGAGAGGAGGAGAGGGGAGGAGGAGGAGGAGAGGAGGGAGGAGGAGGGGGGAGAGGAGGAGAGGACAGGAGAGGAGGAGAGGAGGAGACAGGAGAGGAGGAGAGGAGGAGGGAGGGGGAGGGGGGGGAGAGGAGGAGAGGAGGAGAGGACAGGAGGAGGAGAGGGGAGAGGAGGAGAGGACAGGATAGGAGGAGAGGAGAAGAGGACAGGAGGGGAGGAGAGGAGGAGAGGACAGAGAGGAGGAGAGGAGGAGAGGAGACAGGAGAGGAGGAGGAGGAGAGGAGAGAGGAGGAGAGGAGGAGAGAGGAGAAGAGGAAGAGGAGAGGGAGAGGAGGAGAGGAGGAGAGGAGAAGAGAGGAGGGGGAGAGGAGAAGAGGACAGGAGAGGAGGAGAGGAGAAGAGGACAGGAGAGGAGGAGAGGAGAAGAGGACAGGAGAGGAGGGAGGACAGGAGAGGAGGAGAGGGGGAGAGAGGACAGGAGAGGAGGAGAGGAGGAGAGGACAGGGGGAGAGAGGGGAGAGGAGGAGAGGAGAGGACAGAGAGGAGGAGAGGAGGAGAGGACAGGAGAGGAGGAGAGGAGAAGAGGACAGGAGAGGAGGAGAGGAGGAGAGGACAGAGAGGAGGAGAGGAGAGAGGAGGAGAGGAGGAGAGGACAGAGGAGGAGAGGAGAGAGGAGGAGAGGAGGAGAGGAGAGGAGGGGAGGAGGGGAGAGGAGGAGAGGAGGAGAGGACAGGAGAGGAGGAGAGGGGGAGGAGGAGAGGACAGGAGAGGAGGAGAGGGGAGAGGAGAGGAGAGAGGAGGAGAGGACAGAGAGGAGGAGAGGGAGGAGAGAGGAGAGGACAGGAGGGAGGAGGAGAGGGGAGAGGAGGAGAGGAGAGAGAGAGGGGGAGAGAGGAGGAGAGGAGGAGAGGAGGGAGAGGAGAGGGGGAGGAGAGGAGAGGAGGAGAGGGAGAGACAAGAGGACAGGAGAGGGAGGAGAGGAGGAGAGGACAGGAGAGGAGGAGAGGACAGGAGAGGAGAGAGAGGGAGGAGAGGACAGGAGAGGAGAGGAGGAGAGGACAGGAGAGGAGGAGAGGGGGAGAGGAGGAGAGGAGGAGAGGACAGGAGAGGAGGAGAGGGGGAGAGGAGGAGAGGGGAGAGGAGGAGAGGGAGGAGAGGAGAGAGGACAGGAGAGGAGGAGAGGAGAAGAGGACAGGAGAGGAGGAGAGAGAGGACAGGGGGAAGAGAGGAGGAGAGGAGGAGAGGAGAAGAGGACAGGAGAGGAGGAGAGGGGGAGAGGAGGAGAGGACAGGAGAGGAGGAGAGGAGAAGAGGACAGGAGGGGGGGAGAGGAGGAGAGGACAGGAGAGGAGGAGAGGAGGAGGAGAGGAGGAGAGAGGAGAGGACAGGAGAGGAGAGGAGGGAGAAGAGGACAGGAGGGAGGAGAGGAGGAGAGGACAGGAGAGGAGAGAGAAGAGGACAGGAGAGGGGAGGAGGGAGAGGACAGGAGAGGAGGAGAGGGAGAGGACAGGAGAGGAGGAGAGGAGAAGAGGACAGGAGAGAGGAGAGGAGAAGAGGACAGAGAGGAGGAGAGGAGGAGAGGACAGGAGAGGAGAGAGGAGGAGAGGGGGAGAGGAGGAGAGGACAGGAGAGGAGGAGAGGAGAAGAGGAGAGGAGGAGAGGAGGAGAGGACAGGGGGGAGGAGAGGAGAGGAGGAGAGGAGGAGAGGAGGAGAGGAGGAGAGGGGAGAGGAGGAGAGGACAGGAGAGGAGGA
Source organism: Oncorhynchus nerka (assembly GCF_034236695.1). NCBI lineage: Eukaryota > Metazoa > Chordata > Actinopteri > Salmoniformes > Salmonidae > Oncorhynchus > Oncorhynchus nerka. The sequence goes on along the minus strand of NC_088418.1, from coordinate 4,262,772 downwards.
GAGGAGAAGAGGACAGGAGGGGAGGAGAGGAGAGGACAGGAGAGGAGGAGAGGAGGAGAGGGGGAGAGGAGGAGAGGACAGAGAGGAGAGGAGAAGAGGACAGGAGAGGAGGAGAGGAGGAGAGGAGGGGGAGGAGAGGGGAGAGGAGGAGAGGAGGAGAGGACAGGAGAGGAGGAGAGGGGGGAGAGGAGGAGAGGACAGGAGAGGAGGAGGGGACAGGAGAGAGGGAGAGGACAGGAGAGGAGGAGAGGAGGAGAGGACAGGAGAGGAGGAGGGGACAGGAGAGGAGGAGAGGAGGAGAGGACAGGAGAGGGGGAGAGGAGGAGAGGAGGAGAGGTCAGGAGAGGGAGGAGGAGAGGAAGAGAGGACAGGAGAGGAGGAGAGGGGAGAGGAGGAGGAGGAGAGGAGGAGAGGAGAGGACAGGAGAGGAGGAGAGGGGGAGAGGAGGAGAGGAGAGAGGACAGGAGAGGAGGAGAGGACAGGAGAGGAGGAGAGGGGGAGAGGAGGAGAGGACAGGAGAGGAGGAGAGGAGGAGAGGACAGGAGAGGAGGAGAGGAGGAGAGGACAGGAGAGGAGGAGAGGGGGAGAGGAGGAGAGGAGGAGAGGACAGGAGAGGAGGAGAGGGGGAGAGGAGGAGAGGGGGAGAGGGGAGGAGAGAGGAGGAGGGGGAGAGGAGGAGAGGAGGAGAGGGGGAGAGGAGGAGAGGACAGGAGAGGAGGAGAGGAGAAGAGGACAGGAGAGGAGGAGAGGAGGAGGACAGGGGGAGGGAGAGGGGGAGAGGAGGAGAGGAGGAGAGGACAGAGAGAGGAGAGGGGGAGAGGAGGAGAGGACAGGAGAGGAGGAGAGAGAAGAGGACAGGAGAGGAGGAGAGGAGGAGAGGACAGGAGAGGAGGAGAGGAGGAGAGGGGAGAGGAGGAGAGGACAGGAGAGGAGAGAGGAGAAGAGGACAGGAGAGGAGGAGAGGAGGAGAGGACAGGAGAGGAGGAGAGGAGAAGAGGACAGGAGAGGGGGAGAGGAGAAGAGGAGAGAGGAGGAGGAGAAGAGGACAGGAGAGGAGGAGAGGAGAAGAGGACAGGAGAGGAGGAGAGGAGAAGAGGACAGAGAGGAGGAGAGGAGGAGAGGGGGAGAGGGAGGAGAGGACAGGAGAGGAGGAGAGGAGAAGAGGACAGGAGAGGAGGAGAGGGAGGAGAGGACAGGGGGAGGAGAGGGGGAGAGGAGAGGAGAGGAGGAGAGGACAGGAGAGGAGGAGAGGGGGAGAGGAGGAGAGGACAGGAGAGGAGGAGAGGAGAAGAGGACAGGAGGGGAGGAGAGGAGGAGAGGACAGGGAGGAGGAGAGGAGGAGAGGGGAGAGGAGGAGAGGACAGGAGAGGAGGAGAGGAGAAGAGGACAGGAGAGGAGGAGAGGAGGAGAGGACAGGGGGAGGAGAGGGGGAGAGGAGGAGAGGAGAGGAGAGGACAGGAGAGGAGGAGAGGGGAGAGGAGGAGGAGAGGACAGGAGAGGAGGAGGGGACAGGAGAGAGGGAGAGAGGACAGGAGAGGGGGAGAGGAGGAGAGAGACAGAGAGGAGGAGGGACAGGAGAGGAGGAGGAGGAGAGGACAGAGAGGGGGAGAGGAGGAGAGGAGGAGAGGTCAGGAGAGGAGGAGAGGGGGAGAGGAGGAGAGGACAGGAGAGGAGAGGAGGAGAGGACAGGAGAGGAGGAGAGGACAGGAGAGGAGGAGAGGACAGGAGAGGAGGAGAGGGGGAGAGGAGGAGAGGACAGGAGAGGAGGAGAGGAGGAGAGGACAGGAGAGGAGGAGAGGGGGAGAGGAGGAGAGGAGGAGAGGACAGGGAGAGGAGGAGAGGAGGAGAGGAGGAGAGGGGGAGAGGAGGAGAGGAAGAGAGGGGGAGAGGACAGGAGAGGTAAAGGGAAAGTAGTGACGTATTTTGAACCCCTGCTACATTATAACCCTCTTAAACACATCCAGCTGGGATTTAGAGCCCATCACAGCCGTAAGAGCACACACACACATAGTAATTTATGCAAACACAAACAAGTTAAACACACACACACACACACACATAGTAACGTATGCAAACACAAACAAGTTAAACACACACACACACACACACATAGTAACGTATGCAAACACAAACAAGTTAAACACACACACACACACACACACACACATAGTAACGTATGCAAACACAAACAAGTTAAACACACACACAGCGAGATTGGGGGTCTAGGCCATTAGCAGTCTGTTAGAAGAGCGGGTAGTCTTTCCTCTGGCTC